>NC_089509.1:116768656-117028653 GCF_036850995.1 Saccopteryx leptura
GGACGGGTGCACGGAGGGAGGACGGGAGCACGGAGGGAGGACGGGTGCACAGAGGGAGGACGGGGGCACGGAGGGAGGACGGGAGCACGGAGGGAGGACGGGGGCACGGAGGGAGGACGGGAGCACGGAGGGAGGACAGAAGCACGGAGGGAGGACGGGGGCACGGAGGGAGGACGGAAGCACGGAGGGAGGACGGGAGCACGGAGGGAGGACGGAAGCACGGAGGGAGGACGGGTGCACGGAGGGAGGACGGGAGCACGGAGGGAGGACGGGAGCACGGAGGGAGGACGGGTGCACGGAGGGAGGACGGGAGCACGGAGGGAAGACGGGAGCACGGAGGGAGGACGGGTGCACGGAGGGAAAACGGGAGCACGGAGGGAGGACGGGAGCACGGAGGGAGGACGGGAGCACGGAGGGAGGACAAGCACGGAGGGAGGACAAGCACGGAGGGAGGACGGGAGCACGGAGGGAGGACGGGGGCACGGAGGGAGGACGGGAGCACGGAGGGAGGACAGAAGCACGGAGGGAGGACGGGGGCACGGAGGGAGGACGGAAGCACGGAGGGAGGACGGGGGCACGGAGGGAGGACGGGAGCACGGAAGGAGGACGGGAGCACGGAGGGAGGACGGGTGCACGGAGGGAGGACGGGAGCACGGAGGGAGGACGGGAGCACGGAGGGAGGACGGGTGCACGGAGGGAGGACGGGAGCACGGAGGGAAAACGGGAGCACGGAGGGAGGACGGGTGCACGGAGGGAAAACGGGAGCACGGAGGGAGGACGGGAGCACGGAGGGAGGACGGGAGCACGGAGGGAGGACGGGTGCACGGAGGGAGGACGGGAGCACGGAGGGAAAACGGGAGCACGGAGGGAGGACGGGTGCACGGAGGGAGGACGGGAGCACGGAGGGAGGACGGGAGCACGGAGGGAGGACGGGAGCACGGAGGGAGGACGGGTGAACGGAGGGAGGACGGGGGCACGGAGGGAGGACGGGGCCATGGAGGGAGGACGGGGGCACGGAGGGAGGACGGGGGCACGGAGGGAGGACGGGGGCACGGAGGGAGGACAAGCACGGAGGGAGGACAAGCACGGAGGGAGGACGGGTGCACGGAGGGAGGACGGGTGCACGGAGGGAGGACGGGAGCACGGAGGGAGGACGGGTGCACAGAGGGAGGACGGGGGCACGGAGGGAGGACGGGAGCACGGAGGGAGGACGGGGGCACGGAGGGAGGACGGGAGCACGGAGGGAGGACAGAAGCACGGAGGGAGGACGGGGGCACGGAGGGAGGACGGAAGCACGGAGGGAGGACGGGGGCACGGAGGGAGGACGGGAGCACGGAAGGAGGACGGAAGCACGGAGGGAGGACGGGTGCACGGAGGGAGGACGGGAGCACGGAGGGAGGACGGGAGCACGGAGGGAGGACGGGTGCACGGAGGGAGGACGGGAGCACGGAGGGAAAACGGGAGCACGGAGGGAGGACGGGTGCACGGAGGGAAAACGGGAGCACGGAGGGAGGACGGGAGCACGGAGGGAGGACGGGAGCACGGAGGGAGGACGGGAGCACGGAGGGAGGACGGGGGCACGGAGGGAGGACAAGCACAGAGGGAGGACGGGAGCACGGAGGGAGGACGGGTGCACGGAGGGAGGACGGGTGCACGAAGGGAGGACGGGAGCACGGAGGGAGGACGGGTGCACGGAGGGAGGACGGGAGCACGGAGGGAGGACGGGTGCACGGAGGGAGGACGGGTGCACGGAGGGAGGACAAGCACAGAGGGAGGACGGGTGCACGGAGGGAGGACGGGTGCACGGAGGGAGGACAAGCACGGAGGGAGGACAAGCACGGAGGGAGGACGGGGGCACGGAGGGAGGACGGGAGCACGGAGGGAGGACGGGGGCACGGAGGGAGGACGGGGGCACGGAGGGAGGACGGGGGCACGGAGGGAGGACGGGAGCACGGAGGGAGGACGGGAGCACACCCTCCGACTCCGAGCTCAGGTCCAGAGACCTCCAACAGCCCGAGGACCGTTCAGCCTCCCGTTTCTGGCTGTGACGCACGAAGCCGCCGCACACATCTGCGTGCCGTTCTCTGTGGGTTCACCCGACCGCACTTCCTGTTGGACGGCTCCGGAGGAGCAGGCCGGGGTCACGTGGTGAAGCTCCACGCAGCTTTACGGGGAACCGCATACCTGCAGACGTAACACAGATGACACGTGCAGCTGTTCACAATTAAACCAGCTGACGTTCAGCCAAACGTAGAGGCTGGGTCCTCGGTTGCGGCAGCCGCCTTCAAGTGGCCGGTGACCACCCGTGACCGGTGGCCACCCTACGGGGTAGAGCAGGTGGAGAGTGTTTCCATAATCCCAGAAAATTCTACTAGATGGCGCTGGTATGGACAGAAAAAAAAGTGAGTTTCAGAAGAGACTCCTTTTCATTGATTTCGAGCGACAGGTGTGTTTTCAGGCCATAGGTGTCCTTTCTCGCGCTGTCTCCATCAACAGGAGTGTCCTGGACAAATCTAGCGACGGGAGGCAACACCCCATCTCCTACTCATTGCAGAACTAGTGTCTGGAGCCACCCAAGGACCCGAAAGCCCAACACCCTGGAGAGGTTATTTTCCACACAGGAATGGCGTGACCGTCCATGTGGAGAAGCCACCCAGTGGGACCCACTGCCCTCCCAGACTCTGAACATTCCTATAAACAGCTGCAAGACCCCAGGACCCCCACAGGATGGAGAGGGGGCCCCGCGGGTCGCTGGGAAAATCCCCGAGGCTCCGCGGCCAGTAACATAATAAACCGGTAGCGCCGCCGTCCCAGAAATAAGCTCTGTGTGGTTTCTCAGACGGTCCCTCTGCTCACCACGCTCGAATACAGGGCACGCAGCCCACCGGATAAAACACGGGTCAGCCAGTCAGGCTCGACAGTCTGAAGTGTCAGGTTCCAGCGTCTTAAAGAGCCTTGGATCGGACACAGAGAATTGTCTCCTGACCACGGCCCACCTGGGTTTGTTTCACCCTCGGCTCTTCCACGTGGGGCTCTGGTTTCCAGGCTGCCAGGGCTACCGGCGAGGAATCTGGACTCACGACAATCGGGGGCATTGACGGCGGGCACATGGCTCCGTTCCTGGTGTGTGGTCTTATTACAGAGAAGCGAAGCCACATCGCGGAACAAGGAGGGGTTTGTTACCCCTGGGCCACGGTCGCATGTGGTGAAAGAAAGTATTTTCACCACCAATCTGAACAGAACTGGCAACACAATGGTCGCTCTTGTGGTCGCAGCCATTCATCTTTCATGAAGGAGGGCGGATATAAATCAGAGGCCTCCGTGACGTCATCGCTTGGCTCGGGGAAGGGACCAAGGGGGCTGAGTCCACCGGTGGGTGTTTCGCCGACGCTGTGGTCACAGGGGAAGCTGCCCTGGCCTTTTCTCTCCCAGATGGGAGGGGGCACACGTGTGGCCCGCCCACCGGGAAGCACGCTGGAATGCGGAGGCTGAGAGAATGTGCCGGAATGGCCCTGGGAAGCCGCATTGGCCAGGAGGCTCCCCCGTCATCGTCGCCCGCCCTCCGCTCTCTTTCCACGCCCACATACACAGAGCTCGTCTTTTCTTTCCTTTTTTAACAGTAAGTCTGGTGGAATGCCCTCCCTCCCTCTTCCTTCACGCCGTTGTTCCTTTCTCTCTTCACCTTTGGTGAAAAAGTCATTTAGGGCAATAAATAATAGGATCAGGTGGCCGTATCGGGGGACAGGTGGTCAGCACGAGCAAGGGGCAGTGTGGGCTGCAGACACACGGCAGGAAGAGGCCCAGCGGCAGGAGCGCTGGCAGGAGCGTCAGTCGGAGTGGGTGCCGCCCGTCCCAGGCAGGTCCGGGGACTGGGGCCTCCAGGGCCTGGGGCAGAGTCTCCCTGGGGCACGGGCGGGAACGAAGACGGATGAGACAGAGTCAAGGAGGGACACTAGATGGACAGAGAGGAGGCTCCTGGACACCCGTTGAGATTTAACTCTGTGGACACTGAAAGCCACCTTGATGGCAAAACGCATTTCCAGCACGGCCCGAGCGGGGCTGTGCGTCCTGCAGCTACCTCGCTGAGGCTTGGCGCAGGCCAGCGGGTCCCACAGCTGACCCTCAGCAGGTCCCGGTCTCCCACTCCGCCCCACATCCTTCGCTGCCTTCCGCCATGCGAGCTGGCCCTCTTTCCCGCCAGAGATTGGGGTCTGTTTCCCACACCCCCTGCATCCGGACCAGCCCTTGGCTCGCGTTAGCCCCGAGCCTGGCGGAAGTGGCTGAACTGAGGCTTTGAGACGCTCTGGGCACTCCTGCCCGCTTACTCGGACCCCTGCTTCCACCTCGAGGACGAGCCCGGGCTCACTGGCTGGAGGATGAGGGGCCACGCCGGACAGAGCCGGGGCTCCTGGGCTGAGACCGTCCCCGCACCAGTCAGCTGGCAGACGCACGCTCAGATGCCCCAGACGCTGCTGAGCCACTAAGTTTTGGGGAGGCTTGATACACAGCACTAACATAAATAAATGGTAACTCTCAGAGACGGAGAGTCCCTGGGGGCAAAGAGATTCCCGGTGACATGAGTCCAAGGAAACCCAACCACCATCAGCACCGGAGGCTGCGTGAGCTGTGGCTGCGGCGAACCAGAGTCCCGCAATGAGCCCGTCTCCGGCGGTCAGGGGGCTTGAGGCGTCCCAGCTGAACCTCTCATGGAGCCCCTCCTCCAGGCGGCTCTTTGGTTCCATCAAGTCCCAGCCAAGCCCCCTGCCCCCTGCGAAAGCGAGCCGTCTCCCAGCCGGCTGCCCAGGTTATGTTGTGTGTCCGGGCCACCTGCAAACTGGCTAACGTGCACTGGAAACTTAGTGTCGGCCGTCAGTCAGGGGGTCAGTCCCCTTTATTGATGCAGAGGCAAACTATTAAGTCCCGCCCCTTGGAGAAAGGAGCGGTCAAGGGTTTTGGTGACCGACCCGTTCTTTCAAGGTGTCCCCGCGCACAAAACACACATGCAGCTTCCAGAAATGGGCTCCGATGCTTCCAACTCATGCTCCTTGCTCTGCTCAAGTGGCAAAAACGCCGCCGACCGGCTTGTGAGTGTCTGCCGAACCCGGCTCTCTCTGGAGTGGTGCTTTCTGGCCTGAGTTGCAGAACGTGAGTCTGTGTCCCGGCAAAGGCCATGTCACCCCCCGCTCTTCCCCGGGACTTCTTGATTAGATATTATTATTTCCTGTGGTTTTATTGTCTGTAAGTTCCGGGAGCTGTTTGAGTCCGTCCTCTGAAGGATCGCGTCTCCTAGCAGCCTCTTCCTGTAAAACGGATGTGGATTCTCGGGACTCTGAGGGGATGCGCTGGGAGTTTGAAAGACCTCCTTCCCTTTCCCTCGGGTGACCTCGTGTCCTTGCCTGTCTTGGCTGTGCGGGCCCCTTCACGGGGACCTGGTTTTCCTCCCAAGTCTGACAATCCCTGGATGAGAGGTTTCTCTATCGAGGGACATCTGGCTTTATCGGCACTCATAGCTGTGGCAAGCATTCTTCGTCAATATGAAGGTCGCTGTTTCCAATTCTGCAGGGGCGTGTCCTCCTGCAGGGCAAGGCATGGCTGCCTGTTCCTTGGGGGGGGGGGGGCTTGTCCTTGAACTGCGAGGTACCTACTGGCCAGTCGGGGCTACCCTTCCGTTGGTGTGGATGGGGCAGGGGCTGGAGGAATGGAATGCACTGGTCCAGTCAGGCTCCGCCCTGGAACTGCCAGCGCCAACCAGGACCCAGACGGGAGGGACTGGGTGTCGGGGAAGGGGCCGTCCCCCGGGAAAGCTGACAGGCTGAGGTCAGACGGAAGGGGGACGGCTGTCAGGCAGCCAGAGCGGCAGGTGAATGCCACCCTGAGGGCGAGACTGTACGACTGACCTCAGGCCTGCGTGTGGATTACTGCTCCCAAGAGCTGACACACACGTCTCTGGCAGCACACGGAGCCACACAGCTGACCACGTCCTTCTGAGGCCCAGGGAGCTCATCTTCGCGCTCCCCTCTCACGTGCCGGGTGAACACGGTCCAGTCACAGAAACAGATCTGAAAGCGTGGGCTCCAGTGGCCTGTGGCACTCAGAGGCCTGGCCCCGCCCAGGCCCCTCTCCCTGGCAGCTGGGTAGGGGCGGGGGGGGGCAGGAGCAAGCTCACCAGCTCTCAGCACAGGGGAGAGGGGTTGCTGGCTAGTCACCGCGACCCCCAGCAGGCGTACCCACTGTCACCGTGACCCCCAGCAGGCGTACCCACTGTCATCGTGACCCCCAGCAGGCGTACCCACTGTCACCGTGACCCCCAGCAGGCGTACCCACTGTCATCGTGACCCCCAGCAGGCGTACCCACTGTCACCGTGACCCACAGCAGGCGTACCCACTGTCACCGTGACCCCCAGCAGGCGTACCCACTGTCATCGTGACCCCCAGCAGGCGTACCCACTGTCACCGTGACCCACAGCAGGCGTACCCACTGTCACCGTGATCCCCAGCAGGCGTACCCACTGTCACCGTGACCCACAGCAGGCGTACCCACTGTCACCGTGACCCACAGCAGGCGTACCCACTGTCACCGTGACCCCCAGCAGGCGTACCCACTGTCACCGTGACCCACAGCAGGCGTACCCACTGTCACCGTGACCCACAGCAGGCGTACCCACTGTCACCGTGACCCACAGCAGGCGTACCCACTGTCACCGTGACCCCCAGCAGGCGTACCCACTGTCACCGTGACCCCCAGCAGGCGTACCCACTGTCATCGTGACCCCCAGCAGGCGTACCCACTGTCACCGTGACCCCCAGCAGGCGTACCCACTGATTCAAACCGTTCAGCAGGGAGCAGCAACCCACACAACCCGGCAATGGGCTGCGGAGCGTGGTGGGCCCAGGAGCAGCGTGCCTGACGGGAAGCCGGGAGCCACGGTGCCTATGGGGGGGCCGGGGCGGGGGGGGGGGCGTGCTGGTACTTTAATTGGCACTTTTTTCATTGCTAGGATTCCCAGTGTTTTCTACGCGTGCATTTCCCGTGTTTGGGTCCCCGGTGCACTCTCTGCTCAGGCTGCCGGTGCCAGCGCGTCGTAACCGCAGACCCGAGCCGTGCGGACCCACCCGCTCACCCCGCGGTGCGGAGAAGGGCAGGCCGGCTGTTCTGCTCGTGTGCTTGTTCAGTTGGTCACCTGGGTGGTCAGCCGAGCTCTACTGGACAAGTGACATTCGAGGCTGGGATGCTGCCGCGGAGCTGTTATCATTTATAATTAGATCGGTACGTCATTTCTAAGTGAGAAACCCTCATTCCTGAAGGCCTTCACTCTCGGAGCAGGGACCCAGCCAGGCGGGACTGGGGGAAGGCGGTCCCCACCCCCCCCGGGACGCTCCGGGCTCTGTTTCCCCTCATTCCTGTGGGATGGCCACTGTTCTGGTGTGAAGCCACGGAGATCTGACCTGTAGCAAAGTGGACTTGACTTCTCAGAGCCTGGGGTCCTGGTGAGAGAGGCGTTGAGTTAGCTGACTGTGGCTTCTTCACTCTCTGGCCTTCCTTCCCCTGGACGGACAGTCGCCCATCACATCCCAAAGGACACTTGGGCTGGTTGGCAGAGTTATGGGCCATGCCCTAATCTCTGGTACCTGTGAGGATGAGAGTCATGGCCGTGCCCTAATCTCTGGTGCCTGTGAGGATGAGAGTCATGGCCATGCCCTAATCTCTGGGGCCTGTGAGGATGAGAGTCATGGCCATGCCCTAATCTCTGGGGCCTGTGAGGATGAGAGTCATGGCCATGCCCTAATCTCTGGGGTCTGTGAGGATGAGAGTTATGGGCCATGCCCTAATCTCTGGTACCTGTGAGGATGTTACCTTACGTGGCAAGAGGGACTTGGCAGATGTGACTTAAGGTTAAAATGGGACAGTGGCCCTGGCCGGTTGGCTCAGTGGTAGAGCTTCAGCCTGGCGTGTGGATGTCCTGGGTTTAACTCCCAGCCAGGGCACAAGGAGAGGCGCCCATCTGCTTCTCCACCCCTCTCCCTCTCCTTTCTATCTCTCTCTTCCCCTCCAGCAGCCAAGGCTCCATTGGAGCAAAGTTGGCCCAGGCGCTGAGGACGGCTCCATGGCCTCTGCTTCAGGTGGTAGAATGGCTCCAGTTGCAGTGGAGCAACGGCCTAGATGGGCAGAGCATCGCCCCCTGGTGGGCGTGCCGGGTGGATCCTGGTCAGGTGCATGCGGGAGTCTGTCTCTCTGCCTCCCTGCTTCTCACTTCAGAAAAATACAAAAAAAATAAAAATAAATAAAAAATATAACGAGACAGTGTCCTGGACCATTCTGGCGGGCCCCTGAAATGGGAGAAGGAGGCGTGAGGGAGCGGCAGACAAGACAGACGAGAAGGTGGGATGAGAGGCAGCTGGGGCTGGAAAGGTGAGAGGGGCGGAAGCTGCTGTCGCTGGCTTTGGAGAGGGAGGTGGGGCCAGAACCAGGGCGTGGCCTCTAGAAGCTGGGAGTGGCCTGGTTAGCAGCCAGGAGTGGAGCAGGGGTCTCAGCCCCACAACGCACACACGGGGCTGGGCCCTGCCACACCTGAGGGAACATGACGCGGATCACCCCCTCCCCCATGCCTCTGGGAAGGGGCTCAAGCCTGCAGCCCCTGGGTTCTGTCTTTATGAGACCCAGTCGGACCTGCTGGACATATGACCTGTGGACACTTTGGGGCCGTACGTCTGTGTTGTTGTAGGCTCTGCGTGTGCGGGGATGTGTTACGGTAGCAGTAGGAAACGAATACCCCTGGGGTCCTGCAGGGGACTCTTCAGGACTAAATGCTGCAGCACGGCGTCCCAGGGGTGTGCTGATGTCACCGAGGGGAACCCTGCCGAGACTCGGTTCCGGCGGGGGTCTCCCCTAGGCAGCCCCCCACCCCCGGGCCAGCACCCGTCTCCCGCACGCAGGAGCAACAGGACCAGGACCCTGTGGCTCCGGCGCCCGCTGGGGCCCGGCAGGAATGCCACAGGCCCCTCCAGCTGCCTCTGGAAGCTCTGACTCTGTGAGCTAGTAAGTTGTTCCAGTGCCTATTTTTAAAAAACGGGTTATTTTTAAACTCCCTGGGGGTGGAGGAAGCAGGCTTTAGGAGAGGGGGAGAGGTCAGCTGGGGGCTGGGGTGGGTTTATTTGTGCCCTGGTCTGGGCAGTTACGGCTCAGAAATGGGGACTCTGTGCTTGAAATATCCGGGGGCACTGGGTCCTGCCCCACCCCCACCCCCACCCCCTAGGCACGGAGGGCCTGAGTGCGGGAGGCACAACACCGGTCACTTCCTGCCCACCCCCACCCCCTAGGCACGGAGGGCCTTCTGAGTGCGGGAGGCACAGCACCAGTCACTTCCTGCCCACCCCACCCCCTAGGCACGGAGGACCTGAGTGCGGGAGGCACAGCACCAGTCACTTCCTGCCCACCCCACCCCCTAGGCACGGAGGGCCTTCTGAGTGCGGGAGGCACAGCACCGGTCACTTCCTGCCCACCCCCACCCCCTAGGCACGGAGGACCTGAGTGCGGGAGGCACAGCGCCGGTCACTTCCTGCCCACCCCCACCCCCCAGGCACGGAGGGCCTTCTGAGTGCGGGAGGCACAGCACCGGTCACTTCCTGCCCACCCCACCCCCTAGGCACGGAGGACCTGAGTGCGGGAGGCACAGCGCCAGTCACTTCCTGCCCACCCCACCCCCACCCCCACCCCCTAGGCACGGAGGACCTGAGTGCGGGAGGCACAGCGCCAGTCACTTCCTGCCCACCCCACCCCCTAGGCACGGAGGACCTGAGTGCGGGAGGCACAGCGCCGGTCACTTCCTGCCCCACCCCCACCCCCCAGGCACGGAGGACCTGAGTGCGGGAGGCACAGCGCCAGTCACTTCCTGCTCTTTGGTTCTTTCAGGTGAAGACCCTGCATGTATACAAAAGTGTATAAAATAGCCACAAAAGTCTGCCTCCCCGTGTCCCCCAAACGTGACCACCGTTACCAAGGTGGTTCTGTTCGTCCCAGACCTCTTCCACACACACCAGCCTGCGTTCCCGCCTTCCCTCTCCCTAGCCTATTAAAGTCACATTGTCACCATGTCCCCAAGTTTCGAGTCACAAATCCACTCAGTCCTTTCCATGGTGGCGGTGATTCTTTTCGTGTGGCGCCGGCAGGGTCCTAACCGAGGATTCCTCGGACACCGTGAGTTCTCGGCGTAGGACCCCCCCCCCCCCCAGCGGCCCTGGCCGGTTGGCTCAGTAGTAGAGCGTTGGCCTGGTGTGCGGGAGTCCTGGGTTTGATTCCCAGCCAGGGCACACAGGAGAAGCGCCCATCTGCTTCTCCACCCCTCCCCCTCTCCTTCCTCTCTGTCTCTCTCTTCCCCTCCCACAGCCAAGGCTCCATTGGAGCAAAGTTGGCCAGGGCGCTGAGGATGGCTCTGTGGCCTCTGCCTCAGGCACTAGAATGGCTCTGGTTACAACAGAGCAATGCCCCAGATGGGCAGAGCATCACCCTGTGGTGGGCATGCCGGGTGGATCCCAGTCAGGCGCATGCGGGAGTCTGTCTGACTGCCTCCCCGTTTCCAACTTCAGAAAAATACCAAAAAAAAAAAAAAAAAGAAAAAAGAAAAAGGAACCCCCCCTCCCCCAGCGACTGTATCTGTGTGAGGAGCCGCGGGGTCAAAGAACAGCGAACCTTTAACATCCCATTGGCATCGCCCAGTTGCTTCCGCCGCTGCTCTACGATCCTGGCACTTCGGGTGGGTCCCTCTCCGAGGCCACTCTGCCCTCCCCTCCCAGAAGGACGACCACTCCTCATCCCGTCTCGTTCCTGAAGATGGCTTCTGCCGCTGCTTTCTGGCCGGTCCGCTCCGCCTCCGTGAGCAGCTCCACGTCCTCCTGGGCTCAGTGCACAAGGTTGTCTCTAGAGCATGTCTCGCTCAGAAAGCCCTTCCCTCAGGCACACACCGCCAGGGCACACCTGCCTCCACCCGCGACCCACACGTCACCTCCTAGGCTCCTGTTCCTGCCGTCCTGGGACCCCACTGCCTGGCGGGGCACCGCCCAGACTGAGCTCACTGGGGGTGGAGGGCTTGGAATTCCAGGGAGAAAGGACCTGGGATACCTTCTCCCCAGGGTGCCACCATGGGGGCCCAGTCTGCGCCCAGGAATGCCTCCTCAGCCCTGCAGCCAGGAAGGGCCAGCACCGAGGTCCCCCAGTGGGCTTGTGCGATTCAAACGTGTGTGCAAGCCAAATGTCTCCAAGGACGCCCTCCAGCCGGAGGAAGGAGCGCGCGCGCGCCCGTGTGTGCGTGCGCGGGTGCGTGTCCTCTTCCGCGTCTTCCCTCCGCCCGGCCTACACGGATCATATCATTCTGTCCATTTCGGCCTCCCCTCTCCCCAGGTCCACGCCACTCACCTCCCCTCCCTGCTCTGGGCCCCAAGAGGCTGCCAGTAGGAGGGCATGAACCTGGTGCTCTGGCTCGCAGCCTTGGCCCCTGGGGTACCCGGCAGGATGATGGAGGGGAAGAGGTTAGGGTGTTTATCCCCCCAATTCTTCTGAGGGTCTCCTCAGGCTGGCTCTCCCTGCTCCTCTCCTCTTTGTGAGAGCTGGTAGTGCCCTCCCCCAACCCCCTGTCCTGCAGGGCCCAGGGGCGCTGCCGCTAGCCCCAGGGTACCGCTCTGGGCTCAAACCTCGGTAAACAAACAGTTCTTCCCTTGTCATAGTGTCCCTTCGCTGCAGTAACAAATTGCCACAAGCTTTGTAACTTGACGTCATTTATTCGTTCAGAGTTCCAGAGGTCACAGTCCAAGGCTGCAATCCAGGTGTAGACGGGGTCCTTTCCTTCTGGAGGCTGGAGGAGAGACGGGACCCTGCCCTCTCCGAGCCTCCAGTGGCTGCTGGCCCTCCTGGGCTCCGGGTCGTATGGCTCCAGGCTCTGCCTCCAGGAGCACCGTCTTGCCTTCTCTTCTGTCTGTCTTCCAACCTCCCTTCGCCTCTCTCGTTAGGACACATGTGCATGCATTTAGGACTCACCAGAGCAATAGGAGATCTCCCATCTCAAGATCCTTGATCACATCCGCAAGGTCTTTGCCATGTAAGGTCCCAGTGACAGGTTCCTGGGATTAGGACTAGCCTCTCTGGGGGTGGAGTGGAGGGAGGTCACTAGATTCATTGAACCTTCGTCCAATTATCCTAACTTGAGCAAGCTGTCCGCCTCCTGCTAAGACAGGACTGATACAGCCCGGATCACACTGTTTGAAAGAGTACAGATTCAAGCCTCACAAGTAAGTTCATTGGCTAACTTGCATAGGGTTTCCAAAGATAGGCTAATGACTCCCACACTTCCATTTCCAGTTCATTCCTTCCCTCTGAGCTCCAACATCACATCCGTGGCCAAGTGACTGTTCAGTTCTTTCCATCCAGGTGGGTCCGTTTCCATGTTGTGTCACGGGGACCTCAGCTGTGTGTGGCACAAACCAAAACTCCTCCTGCCCCTTCCCTGCCCCTGCCCTGCCCTGCCCCGCCCCTGCCCTGCCCTGCCCCTGCCCTGCCCCTGCCCCTGCCCCTGCCCCTGCCCCTGCCCTGCCCCTGCCCCTGCCCCGCCCCTGCCCTGCCCCTGCCCTGCCCCTGCCCCGCCCCTGCCCCACCCCTGCCCCACCCCTGTCCCTGCCCCGCCCCTGCCCCACCCCTGCCCTGCCCTGCCCCGCCCCTGCCCTGCCCTGGCTCAGCCAAGAACACCGGGTTCCCTCAGCCCTCCAGATCCCAACCTCCTCCTCCAACCCACCGAACCCTTCAGAGCTACGTCCCTGCAGGAGTCTACCTCCACTTCATGACTGTAGGACCCCCCCGGGTCCCGCCTCCACAGCAGCAGGTCTAGGGAGTCTCTGTTCTCCCAGGTCTGCTGACACCCATCTGGTCAAGGCACCCGCTGGCTCTCCCGGCCCTCAGCCATGGCCCCCTGATGTCTCCTGCTTCCTCTCCGGCCTCTCCTTCCTGGTCCACGCTCTGTCTGCAATCGGCCGAGGGATGGCTGACAAATCCAGGCTGGGTGGCACCCCTGCCCCACTTAGAGCCCCTCAGGACCTTTCCATGGCATTCCTGCCCCTGCCCACCTACTGAGCCCGTGCCGGCCCCCACCCTTCTCACGGACGCCCCCTCTGCCCGGAAGGAGCTTTCCCCCAACTCTCCGCACGTCTGCGCTGTCCCGTTTAGGTCAGTGGTCCCCAACCCCCAGGCCGTGAACCAGTACCGGTCCGTGGGCCACTTGGTACTGGTCCGCGGGCCATTTGATACCGGTCCGCAGAGAAAGAATAAGTAACTTACATTATTTCCATTTTATTTATATTTAAGTCTGAACGACATTTTATTTTTAAAAAATGACCAGATTCCCTCTGTTACATCCGTCTAAGACTCACTCTTGACGCTTGTCTCAGTCACGCGATACATTTATCCGTCCCACCCTAAAGGCCGGTCCGTGAAAATATTTTCTGACATTAAACCGGTCCGTGGCCCCAAAAAGGTTGGGGACCAGTGGTCGAGGTTATCCGGTGGGGAGCGCAGTCCTCCACATGGCAGGGAGCTCGTGGCTCCTCCTCGTGATGGGACGAGCTGCAGTCAGTCTTGTGATCAAGCCCGGAGCCCGCTGCTAGACCCTCCCACGTGGTGAGCAAGGGTAGAAACCAGGCTGATCGGGGGAAAGGGGGCCCAGGATCTCCCCAGAAACAGAAGGACCTTTCGGGTTCTGAATTCATTCTGGGGCCCCACAAGAAGTGACCAAGCTGTTTCTCCTGAGAGAGGGAGCCCCTGGCCTAGAGGGAAGAAGCCATCTGCATCATGTCCCCACGTGTCCCTGCTCAAGGTCACTGGAGGGGTCTGATTAACAAAGGGTTCCAGCACCGTGCTATGCATCACATGACCATTTGTGCTGGTGTCCTGGGCTTGTAGATCAGGTCTGTGGACATCCTTTCTAGTGTCAGTGATTGACAGCCGGAAAAGGATGTCCACACTCCTTCCCGTGAGATGTCAGAGAAAAGGCAACCTCAGATCTGGAATGAGCCACACAATACGCATATCTGCATGGGCCACGCAGAGGGTCCCGTACACAAGCCGGGGGGTGCAGAAGCACCTTCACAAATGCTCCTGAGACGAGAAGCCCTGGGCTGGGGCAGGGCACAGCCCTCGTGTGGGGACGTCCAAGGCGGGCACCCTGAGGACTCTGGTGGCATCGGTGGCGGCTCCCAAGGAGGGGAGGGCTGGAGAAGCACTGGGGGGACGTCCTGAGGCAGAGTGGGGGTGCCAGGTGTCAGAGCTAGAAGGCCACCTGAACTTCCCTCCTCTAAAATTCTCCTCCAGGCCAGACATCCATCATTGTTTCTTTTCCCCCCTGTGGTCACTAGATGTCACTGCAGGAAAAAATCTGAACAGAAAACAGATTGGAGGCCGAGAGATATTAATGTTTTGGACCCTAAGGAAGTGGTTGCCTTGGCAACAGGGAGCACGTGAAAGATCTTCCTTCCTCATGAGCCGCCCGCAGCTCCTGAAGTGGTAGCCGGTCAGCGCCCTCAACGGAAGAAGCTTCCGGAACCCAGCCCTGTCTGGGGACTGGGTCAAGCAGCTGGGGGAGGGGGTGCGGTGAGGAAGGGAGGGCGGAAAGACAGACGGCAAGCCTCTAGCTAGCACGGAGTGCTCAGCAAAACTGCTGAGTCCCCAAGACACACCCGGGAGGCCGGCTTTCCCTCCAGGCGTTCGTGATTCCAATAGAGCCGCGCTGGAGTGGCAAGTTCCTCACAATGACAGAAACCCTGAGAAAGCGGGGTGCCCGGGAGACCCAGCCTGTGTCCGCCGCTGAGTTCCCCGCCCCTGGGGAAGCCTGGGAGACCGAGCCACGGAGTGGGGTGGAGAGGCCGGAGGGTCAGCCGGCCAGCCGGTCTCCACCCCTTCCCTCGTCCGCATTCCACTCTCTCTCCACACCTTTGCGGAAGGAGAGGGAGTCCCCCTCCAGACGAGGAGGAGGTGGCAGAGGGGCGGGAGGCTGGGGTCCGGCCGTGGCAGTGTGGGGGTCTGCACTGAAGCAGCGACAAGAGGCGCAGACTGAGCTTTCCCAGTCCTGCGGCCACCGCGCCCTAAGGAGAGCTGTAGCGGGTCCTCTTTGCCCCTCTGCGCCCCTCCACCCCCTGTCCCTCTCCCCCGTCTTCCCAGGAGCCGGCATCCTTGGACTGACCTCGGGCTCTTCTGAGTGCCCACTCCAGGCACAGCGTCCGTCCCACGCCCATCGGAGCTGGTGCCCCAGCCCCCGCTGACCTGCAGAGGCTGGAATGAATTAGCTTACTAGAGCCCTGAGGTGTAGCCCTCAGGGGATGACCCTGCTTTTAAAGGGTAGCGTCTTAGCCAAATGCACACTTAATGGCATGAATGCTTGTAAGTAAGGGAATGGAAAGTTCTAGACTGGACTCCACCCAGAGCTTCCAAAATCCTGCGTCTTTACCTCACAAAGTGTTGGGCAGGGTCTTTCGTGAAGCCCCTGTGTAGTGGGTACACCAGGTCAGGAAGGTGGACCATGGTCCCCGGACTCTGACGGTGGGGGGTGACAAAGTCCGAGGGAGGCTGGTGTCCACGGAGGGTACTCAAGGGGGCTTGCCGGAGATCAGGACAAATGACAAGAAGACAAGACAGGAACATTCCAAAGACCAAGGTCCACACACACTAAGATCCAGACCGTCCGGCCAAGCCAAGTGCTGTGTCTCCGTCACCTCGAGGCCACCCAGAAGTGGTAGGCGGTGGCAGTCCGTGAGAGGCAGGAGAGGTTGGCTGCGGACATGGGGTCCTTGCCGTGAGCCAGGGCCCCGGGGCAGCACAGCCAGCCCCTGGGGACAAGCCTGTCGGACCAGCTTCCTGAACCCCATGGGGGGTCCAGACCCCTCCTTTTGTTTATCCGTATTTTTTATTCTTCTACAAACACTTGTTATCTGTATTATCTTAAAGACACAAGACTGTGATTTGGGCATGTTGTGCACATGGCCACAAGCTGGTTTCCACGGTATTCCAAGTATTCGCTCTAGCTCATGCTCTAATCATTGCTAAATGTCTATTAACTATATCGAGCCAAATTATGCATACTGGCTGTTGTTAGGACAACATGTCTTAGGCTTGATTTCAGAAATGCATATACGGTGAGAACATAGAGTGTGCTCACGAGAGAGGCCCCCAGTCCGTTCCCAGCTTGCCAGCGGTCACTGCTCAGGGGACCTTGGAAAGAGGGCCCCGCCGGGAGCGTTGGCTCTTCCCTGAAGGCTGGGGCTCCGCGGCCTCCCCTGTGCTCGGCCGGAACGGTCCTTCCTTCCTCAGCCCTGCTGGCTGGTGCTGCTTCCGGCTCCCGCTCCTGCCACAAGGAGTGAGGACGCCAGTCCTCGATGACACGGGGCACGTTGTCACTGGCATCTGCTGTGAAGAGGGGTGGCCTCTTTGGATATTTAGCTCTGAGAGTTCCTGGACCAAGTCCCAATGTGTGTGGGGGTAGAGTGTTGGGGTGCAGAAGAAGGCTTCCCCACACCAGCAAACAATTGTAGGGTACCAGCCAGGGCTCTGAGGATTCAACTCGATCTTGACCCCGTCCACCCAGAGGCAGCGTCAGAGGCCACAGGTTGAAAGCTCAGCCCCACAGGTCTGCCCCTCACGGCTTCCCTACCCTCCCCCCGAACCCCAGAAGCCAGTGGGGGAACCAGGGTACCACCTGACTCTAACCAACCAGCTATAGATCAGAGGTTCTAAAAGCCCCCCTCACCTTGAGTTTCAGACACCAGTTTGCAAGGCCTGATGGTCACCCGGGCTTCTGACCGACAGGTGTGGGGAGGAGGACGTTTCCTCCGCTGGCCTAACGAGGACATCGGCCTGAGACCGATGACCAGGGGCTTAGACAAGGAAATTGCGTGACATCTCTATGGACGGGAGCCCCGCATTCCTGGACAGCTCAAAGACAGGCGGGGAGGATGAGGTCGACGGGACGTCCGCGCTCAGGATGAGGTAAGGCGCCTGGGACTTCAGAGCGGGGGAAGGTCATCCGCAGGACGATAAGAGCAGATGTGCAGTAATTAGATGTTTGCTCTGCCCTACAGACCGGTCATAAAACATGATTTCTGGCGACAGCTCTTAGTACGGGCACGGACTCGATGTAAGTTCTTTCTCGGGAGCTCACAAGACCTCGGTGGCCCTCAGCTCAAACCAGCCCACCCTCCCCGCCGACCGACGTGGCGCGTCTTGGGGAGGCCTGTCCCCAGCCCCCTCCGTGGCTATCCATCAGAGGTCCCCACATCTTCCCCCCTCTTTGGACCTATTAGTTTGTTAGAGCGCTCACAGAACTCAGAGAGACACTTATTGACTAGATCACTGGTTTGTTACGAAAGGACATGACTTAGCAAGAAGGCAGGTGACAGAGAGGCCGAAGGCGACGTCTGCGGAGAGGGCGTGCAGCGTCCACGCGCTGCGTTTTATAAAGATGGCTTCGTTAGAGAGACGTGACTGAGGGTAGCACTGGGCCACTGTGACTGACCGTGCTCCAGCCTCTCTCCCCTTCTGGGAGAGCAGGGGCTGAGACCCCAAGTTCCAGTCCTGGAATCACAGGGTTGCTTCTCCGGGCAACAAGCCCCCCATCCTCAGGGGCTTCCAAAAAGCCACCTTGTTAATATAACAAAAGACACCTCGATCCTCTCATCACCTGGGCAGTTCCAGGGACTTAGGGACTGGGGCCAGCAATGGGATGAAAACCACGTATCTGCCTCTTATAAATCACAACAGCACACAGCCAAGCTCTCCTCACGTTAAAGCAGCAGGTGCCCATCAGAAAAAGGGCAGACGTCAGTGCCCTTGGCAAAGTGTGACCTCTGCCGCGGTCCTCAAGCTCGGTGTAGAGTGTCCCGCCCTGGGCTCAAGGCCTAGCAAGGAGCCACTGCTGCCCGACACAGTAGATGGACAGGCCCATGGCAGGACTGTCCCCTGCACTGCCCCGTCAGCAGGCACACTCTGCCCCTGCGCCCCGCTAAATGCTTCTGCGGCACCCTGAGACACTGCACCAGTGGCCCTCGAAGTGCGGTCTGCAGACCCGTGTACAGGCTGCACCCGAGTGCTCGTCAGGAACCAAGAATCTCGGGTCCCAGCTCAGACCCGCTGGTCCGACTCTGCACCTGAGAAACTCCCGTGCGTGCCAGCGGTCAACAGACTGGCCCACAGGCTGCATCTGGCGACTGCCTGGTTCTGCATGACCCACAGGCGAGGAATGACCTTTACATGATTAAACGGTGCTATCAACAGAATGTGTGTGCTCCCTCCGCATGGGTATGTTGACACTAACTCCCCATGTGAGGGTGTGAGGAGGCGGGGCCTGTGGGAGGTGATTCGGTCATAGGGGGCGGAGCCTTCGTGAATGAGATCAGTGTCTGTAGGAGAGAGATCCCACACAATGTGACAGTGTTCAGCCACAGAAAGGAAGGCAACCCTGCCATTTGGGACAACACAGAGGGACCTTGAGGACCTTACACTAAGTGAACGAAGTCAGACAGAGAAAGGGAAGTAGTGTGGGACTTCACTTTTACGGGGACTCTAAAAAGGGAAAAACCCCTGAACTCATAGAAACAGCGACTAGAATGGGGGTCCCCCGAGGTGGGCGGTGGGGAGGGGTGTCTCTGTGTGAAGGTGGACAAAAGGTACAGACCCTCCGCTGTAGTCCTGGGGACGTGATGAACAGCATGGGGACTGTCATTCATACCCCGGTGTTGGATAGCATTTGAAAGTCGCTAAGGGAGTTGATCTCAAACAGTCTCATCACACGGGAAAAAAAAACCCCACACAACTGTAACTCTTTTACAGACTGATGTTCACTACACGTACTGTGGTCATCACTTCAAACTCTATACTTGTCTCACACTATGGGAGGAGACCCCAGAGAGCTGGGCGGGGTGACGGTGAGGAGAGGACCGTTGACGAGCCGGGCACCGGGTTCTCCTTGGGACCGACTTTCTCTGCAGGAGAGGTGACATTGGATTGGCCCAACCCCCGGAGCCAGGAGAAACCAACACTGGTTGTTTGCCAGCCAGGAGGTCAATTGCATTTCATGACGTGAGGATCATATGAAAATCAAATTTCAACATCCATAAATAAAGGTGACGGGAACACAGCCACGCATGCGCTTAGGTATTTCCACAGCGGCTCTCCCATCATGGCAGAGTCAAACAGGTGCGACTGGGTCCCCAGGTGGGAAACAGAGCCTTGGACGGTTACCCCCCTGGTCAACCCTGGAGCTCTCGGCTTAGATAGACCCCAGGGACTCATCCAACACCTGTTCCCAGGAAGATGAAACGATGGCCTCGCTCTTTGACCTGTCACCCCCTCCCCCAGCGTGTATGCCTCCCACCCTGTTTCCCTGTGCCCCCCGTGGGCGGGGCAGACCACAGGGCCCTCCTGGACCGAAGCCTTAGCCGGTTTTTCTCAATGCCAAACCACACAGGTCAGCATGGGTGTGGCCCCCCTCAGTCGGATTTTATTTGTGTTTCAGGACTGCTCATCTGAGTGCCTGGACCAGCCCACTGTGGTGTGCCCAGTGCGAGCAGAGCCCGTGCCACAGAGCAGGCACGCAGTAAATTGTCTACCGAATCAGTGATGGAATTGATGGGCCGTGTTGACTCTGGGTGGTCTTCGCCACACCCAGTGCGGCTCTGGGTGGACAGTGTCTAATCGCAGGACTCGCTGATGGATTGATTTCCCTTCAGGAGGCCCGAAACACCTCGTCTCTCTCGGTCATGTATTCGTCCGCCACAAATATATTAAGCACTGATGCTGTGCTACTTTCCAGGGTTATGAAGGAGAATTAAGATGGAAGCCACCCCTTTGCCATCTCACGGTTCCGTCAGAGAGGGAGGTGGGTGCTGTGAGCAGCCGGGTTTGGGGCTCCACTCTGCTCACGCGGGGGTCCCGCCTCCTGCCCGCAGCTCTGGAGCTGCCTGAGGACACAGAGCACATTTGCTTCTGAACTGAGGGACACGGCAGGTGCAGCTGCTGCCGCCCTGCTTCGCCTGCTCCTCCCGGCACCAGGACCCTGCCGTGGCCTGGGGGCCGGTCAGAGCCTCTTTAAAGGGCACGGCAGGTGTCTGGCTCACTGCTCCATGCCGGCCTCGGAGTTCCATAGCTATAGAGGTCTCTCCTGGTGGCTGCGTGTCCTGGGATGCTTGATGCCATGTGGCCGGAGTGGTGTCATTATATTTCTCCTCAATGCAGGGGTTCCCAAACTTTTTACACAGGGGGCCAGTTCACTGTCCCTCAGACCGTTGGAGGGCCAGACTATAAAAAAAAAACTATGAACAAATCCCTATGCACACTGCACATATCTTATTTTAAAGTAAAAAAACAAAACAGGAACAAATACAATATTTAAAATAACAAGTAAATTGAAATCAACAAACTGACCAGTATTTCACTGGAAACTATGGGCCTGCTTTTGGCTAATGAGATGGTCAATGTCCGGCTCCATATTTGTCACTGCTAGCCGTAACAAGTGATATGACGCACTTCTGGAGCTGTGACGTGTGCATCCTGCGTCACCGGAAGTACTACTGTATGTGAGTGAGGCCGCGCTTTGCGGCACCACCACATACAGTACTCCAGGAACACACCCGCATCCTGTGCTCCTCTCACTGACCACCAATGAAAGAGGTGCCCTTCTGGAAGTGCGGTGGGGGCTGGTTAAATGGCCTCAGAGGGCTGCATGCGGCCCGCGGGCCGTAGTTTGGCGACCCCTGCCCTAATGTGTTAGAGCAGCTGTGCCGGGGGCCCAGTTTGTTATAGGGTACAATGACTCTTATGGGCTGAACTGTGTGCCCAAATGTTCATTCGTTAAAGTCCTAGCCCCCAGGACTAGACCCCCCATACTCATGTCATCTTATTGCCCATGATTTTCCAACACCTGTTCCCAGGAAAATGAAAACACACGCTGTACACTCACACACCACTCACATAGACACTACACACATATACTCTCACAACACACACAGCACACACTGCACATGCTTACACATCACACACATACTACACACACATTCCGCCCACCACATACAACATGCACGCACACACACACACCACACAGGCACACACGCGCCTTTCCCACTGTCTGCTGACAAGCATTTGAGAATGTTAGCTCAAGAATCACACCCTGGGAAAAGCTCTCTGAAATTGAGAATGAAAAAGGCAAAGATGTTCATCTCGAATTTTAACCTTCCCTCCTGTGAAACGACATGCTTGTCCCTGCTGCATCCACCTAGAGTTGTTATAAGAATGAAATTAGATTCTGAAATTGGACAATGCTCTCGAGCTTGGTATGAATTTAAGGAGTGCCAGTGAGAAGGATGGTGATGACTGTCATGGTGACAATGATGGTCATGATGATGGTGATGATGGTCATGGTGATAATGGTGATGATGGTGATGATGGTGGTGATGGTGATGATGATGGTGATAATAATGGTGATGATGGTGGTGGTGATGATGGCGATAATGGTGATGATGGTGATGGTGGTGATGGTGGTGATGGTGATGATGGTGATGATGGTGATAGTGGTGATGATGGTGATGATGGTGATGATAATGGCGATGATGGTGATGGTGATGATGGTGATGATGGTGATGGTGGTGATGATGGTGATGATGGTGATGGTGGTGATGGTGATGGTGATAATGGTGATGATGGTGATAGTGGTAGTGATGATGGTGATAATGGTGGTGATAATGGTGATGATGGTGATGGTGATGATGATGGTGGTAATAATGGTGATGATGATGGTGATGATGATGGTGATAATAATGGTGATGATGGTGATGATGGTGGTGATGATGATGGTGATAATAATGGTGATGATGGTGATGATGGTGGTGGTGATGATGATGGTGATAATGGAGATGATGGTGATGGTGATGATGATGATGGTGATGATGGTGATAGTAGTGATGGTGATGATGGTGATGGTGATAATGGTGATAATGGTGATGATAATGGTGATGATGGTGATAATGGTGATGATGGTGGTGAGGATAATGGTGATGTGGAAAGCCAGTGTATGTTACCTTCTGGGCTACTGAACCTCTTGGCCGGGTGACTGTCTTATGCTGCCTTTGATACCACAGCCAAGAAGGAACTTGTTGGCAAATGCAGAAAGAGCAGCTCTGTTCCCAATATTCATGTTCCTCAGAGCACAGGAGAGTCCTACTGCCCACAGACCCTCTGTCATTCAGGAGCTTGTGCCTGGCACTTGAAGGAAGGCCGAGGACTACCTGGGCACCATCCATTTCCCTGGCCCTGTGCCCCATTCAGAAGGAGGTCCTTAACTTAGTGGGCTGGAGGGGTGAGCACCATAGACCTTCCACCCTGGTGGGGGAAGCCAAGTGCAGCTACTTCCTGCAACCCGGACAAGCAACCGGCTCATGGTGTGCTCTCCCGTGGGAAACCGCTTTTAGTCAACGGAGGTGAAAGTTCAGTGCTCATTCTTGAGAATTAAAAAGGGGCCAGCAGCCCTCTCTCTTACTCATATCCTTTTTCCTCTGTCTCAGAAACCCGAGACGTATGACAAGAAAAAATGCTGTCACTCAATCCCCAGCAGCCCCGAAGGCAGATTCTCGAGGCCTCGGGGCTTACTCAGCAACTGTGCTTCCTCAAGGGCATTGGATCTTTTAAAGGTTATGCCTTATAGATCGACTATTTTCAGTATTTTGGAACCAAAGTGAATTTCAGCAATATTCCACATAATCTGTTTCTCAGACAGGTTCAGCTCGAGGAGGAGAATTAGAAACAAGCACCCGGTGGCACGGGGTGAGCCATTCGTTAGGACAAGAGAACATTTTGCACAGATGACAGGTGAACCAGCTCTGTCACGTGGGCCCGGTCTCCCTCAGGGCTTGTGTCTGCAGTCCCACCAATCTTTCCACCCCGGTTGTCGCTGAAGCCTGGTGCACAGCACTTACTGCTAAGAATGTTATTAAAAGTCAAGCCACGTCATTATTGCCAGGCCCCAGGGGGAAAGTTTCAGGGAGCGAATAATTCTGAGATTCTGGGCAGCCGTGTGCACGAACCACAAATGACCACCGAAGTCCGAGGCGTGAGGGGCTTTGAGGGCGTCGAAACGTGGTTCTCATGAAATGTGGGAAACCGCATTCCTTCAGCTTATGTGGGATGCCCATCTACGGACTCAGCCCAGACCCTGCCTTCTTCCTCTTTTCATCACTAGAGAGGAACTCTCACCTACTGCAAACCCCTCTTCAGTACCGTACGGGGCAGAGGCAGGGACTGCAGCCAGGAGAGATCTTGGAAGGCGAGACTCTGCAGCCTTCCCCAGACCCAGGCGATGGTAGCAGTTGGGCATTGACCCTCCCCTGGCCTCAGGCTGGGGACACCATCGTCCGAGGAAGCTGGGTGACCTCTTCCTTACTGTACTCTCTCTCTCCTTGTCACTCCCCACCAACAATCAGCAGTCTAGGTCTTCCTGCCTTTAGCCTCAGCACATCTTCATGACCTTAGGTTCATGACTTCACCAACCCGAAGAGGTTAGGGGACCCTCGGAAATCAGAACGGCCAGGTCTTCAACGTGGGGCCGTTGCGCCAAGAGCCTGAACTGTGTTAGGCACCAAGCCACGGCTCTAAGGGTCCGGCAGCTGAACTGCTGGCCAACCAAGAGCTCTGGGGTGGCGTCTAACGGGGGGTCACGGACTCCTCCCAGCCCTCCTGCATCCACACGACTCAGACGACTTCCCTTCCCGTGTGTCTCTCTGTCCAGCGTGTGTGCCCGGAAGCGGGGCTGCTGGATCACACGGGAGTTCAACGTTTAATTTTTCACAGAACCCTGTGATGTTTTCCACAGTAGCTGTAGCAAGCTGCATCCCCAACAGGAGTGCCCAGGGGTTCCAGGTCCTCCGCATGCTCACCAACAGCGTTGCCTTCAGTTTTCTGGGAGTGGCCATCCTACCGGGCGTGGTGGGTACTTTGTTGTGGTTTTGCTTTGTGTTTCCCTGATGGTTTGTGCTGCTCAGCATCTTCTCACACCTTTGTTGCCCGTTCGTATGTCTTCTTTGGACGGGAATGGTTTTACGCACAGGGATGCCGCATATACAAGACTGACTCTCACCTTCCCAGGGCACACATGCTCCCCGGTGAAAACGAACCAAGATGAAAACCACCCTCGTGTGTCGGGCGATGACTTTGGGTGATGGGCTCACAAGGCACTCAACGGTGGAATGCTCTAGAGCTGTTCACCTGAAACCTGTGACCTCTTATCAATCGACAGTTCAAATGCTATAGAGATATTCTCCTGAAGCCTATGTACTCTTATTGATCAATGTCACCCCATTAAATGTAATTTATAAACAAACAAACAAAAAATAAAGGATTCATCCATTCTTTTTTTTTTTTTCATCCAAAAAAGAAGAAAACCACCCTTGTGTGTCAGGTGGTGACAGACGCGACGAGAGCCACCAGGTCGGGCTGGAGAACAAAGAGGACTCCGGGGCAGGAAGTGACTTTATGCACGGAGGCCGAGGAAGACTCTGTGATGGGTAGGGGACAGTGGGGGGCCTGGCGAGGGGGCGCTCTGGGCACAGAGAGCGTGGGGGGGGGAAGCTGAGTAGGGGAGAGTGGGGGGCCTGGCGAGGGGGCGCTCTGGGCACAGAGAGCGTGGGGGGGGGAAGCTGAGTAGGGGAGAGTGGGGGGCCTGGCGAGGGGGCGCTCTGGGCACAGAGAGCATGGGGGGGGAAGCTGAGCAGGGGAGAGTGGGGGGCCTGGTGAGGGGGCGCTCTGGGCACAGAGAGCGTGGGGGGGGGAAGCTGAGTAGGGGAGAGTGGGGGGCCTGGCGAGGGGGCGCTCTGGGCACAGAGAGCGTGGGGGGGAAGCTGAGCAGGGGAGAGTGGGGGGCCTGGTGAGGGGGCGCTCTGGGCACAGAGAGCGTGGGGGGGGGGAAGCTGAGTAGGGGAGAGTGGGGGGCCTGGCGAGGGGGCGCTCTGGGCACAGAGAGCGTGGGGGGGGGGGAAGCTGAGTAGGGGAGAGTGGGGGGCCTGGCGAGGGGGCGCTCTGGGCACAGAGAGCATGGGGGGGGAAGCTGAGCAGGGGAGAGTGGGGGGCCTGGCGAGGAGGCGCTCTGGGCACAGAGAGCGTGGGGGGGAAGCTGAGCAGGGGAGAGTGGGGGGCCTGGCGAGGGGGCGCTCTGGGCACAGAGAGCGGGGGGGGAAGCTGAGCAGGGGAGAGTGGGGGGCCTGGCGAGGGGGCGCTCTGGGCACAGAGAGCATGGGGGGGGGAAGCTGAGCAGAGGAGAGTGGGGGGCCTGGCGAGGAGGCGCTCTGGGCACAGAGAGCGTGGGGGGGAAGCTGAGCAGGGGAGAGTGGGGGGCCTGGCGAGGGGGCGCTCTGGGCACAGAGAGCCTGGGGGGGGAAGCTGAGTAGGGGAGAGTGGGGGGCCTGGCGAGGGGGCGCTCTGGGCACAGAGAGCGTGGGGGGGAAGCTGAGCAGGGGAGAGTGGGGGGCCTGGCGAGGGGGCGCTCTGGGCACAGAGAGCGTGGGGGGGGGAAGCTGAGTAGGGGAGAGTGGGGGGCCTGGCGAGGGGGCGCTCTGGGCACAGAGAGCATGGGGGGAAGCTGAGTAGGGGAGAGTGGGGGGCCTGGCGAGGGGGTGCTCTGGGCACAGAGAGCGTGGGGGGGGAAGCTGAGTAGGGGAGAGTGGGGGGCCTGGCGAGGGGGTGCTCTGGGCACAGAGAGCGTGGGGGGGAAGCTGAGTAGGGGAGAGTGGGGGGCCTGGCGAGGGGGCGCTCTGGGCACAGAGAGCGTAGGGGGGGGAAAGCTGAGTAGGGGACAGTGGGGGGCCTGGCGAGGGGGCGCTCTGGGCACAGAGAGCCTGGGGGGGAAGCCGGCCAGGCGGAGGCGAGCGCAGGGGCAAATGCCCCAAGGAGGAGCCGCGATGTGTCTGAGGACCACGAAGACCTGAGGCGGGAGAGGAGTGAGCAGGGACCAGCCCAGGGAATCACGGGGGTTGGGCAGTCATGTGGGGTCTTTGGATCCAACGGGAGACTCTGGCTCTTACTCTAAGAGAGATGGGGACGTATCAGCTGCCTGGCACAATGTTCAATGTAACAACAAAAAAAGAAGCTATAATGATTATTATTAATGCGAGCCAATTTTATTCATTTAAGAGAAAATGTCTTCACTAATTTAATTTTACAAGCAATCTAAGCAAGGAGTCTGAGAAGAAATGCTGTGTTTTCCAAATCCCCTGTTCCGTCGGGCGCTGGGAGTGGAGGGACCCTCGGTGCAGCGCGCTGGTCCTTCCTGCAGGTGCCTCAGTCGCTGGGCTGCTTCTTGGAGTCCTTCGGACTCTTAGGAAATTCCAAGGTCCCAGGAACTGGTGTGCCTTTGAGGGAAGAGTGAGAGGGAGTGAGCACAGGCTGTGAGGTTCTTTCGGACGCCTCATGTCCACCCTTGGCCCGGATGGAGGAACTTAAGTTCAACCTGTGCCTTAAAGAGAATCTTCGAATATGTTCCTACCTTCACAGCACTGCAGACAGATGGCTGTTCTCCGGAGCATCGTGACACCCTCCAGGAATCAGGATCCATACAGCGGGTTGGCCCCAGTGCAGAGATGGGACCTTTCCACGGGAGAGAGATAGTTCTTTCTAAAGAGATGAATCACTCGGCAGAGTGGAGGCTCCAACCAGCCTCCTGACCAGCGGGGCAGCTGTTTCCATGGCATCCATTGGCACCGGGCACGTTGAAAGAAAGAGCCAGATTGGAATTGGAAAGACTCCATATGCATCCGGGAAAGAGAGAGGAAGGGGGGAGCTTGTGTGCAGGGGGAAGAGCCTTCTTATATGTTCTCTTATGGCGAGAGGTCCCTCCATTGGCTGCGAGCCGGCGGGGGGGGGGGGGTCGTTAGAAGGGCTCCTTGACATCATAAAGATTTTGCTTCGAATAAAACGCAGAAACACGTGCTGAGGAAATTCCGAGGCTCTGAGGTCTAACGGGAAGGTCGCTTGCCATCTCTGGCCAGAGCCACTGAAGCCACAGAGCGCCAGCCGGTGAGGGGTGGGCTTGTCCTCTGCATGCCCGGGACCACCGTCGGTGCGGAGAGGGGGAGAAGGGCTAAGCCCACTCTGCAGTGGACGGAAAGATGCAAGGGATGTGGTCTCCTCTCCGGGAGTCAGAGTCCGAACAGCAGAGGGCTCGGCGGACGGTGGGCTCCGAGGACCTGTGAGCTGAACCCCCTCCCACACTTGCTGGCTCAGTCAAGCGGGGCGAAGAGCAGCGCAGGTGAAGCCACGGACCTGCCATCGATTCGGAACCGTTGTAGACCCTCCGACGTGATGCGTTCCTGGAGGGGGGGGTCTTTCAGCTTAGGAGAGTAGTGTGCCTTCCCACCTGAACATTTTTATTCTCCAAAATGATCTGCTATGGATCTACGGTCTGTGATATATTTTATTCTACAGCAGTCGTGATGTGAAAGTTATTTTATTATTAAAATAACGCATGGCCATGAGAGAAAACTTAGAGCACACACAGAAAAGTATCAATATAAAGGCGACATTGAAATGGCCCGTCACGGACCACCCAGAGACAGCCACGGTTAGGATTCCGGCGTTTGCCCTTTACTTTGCTTTCACGATGTCTATGTACAATGTGACATATGTGTAGGCTAACCTGACTGTTTCATGGAACGTTTCAATATGATGCACATTTTCCGTGTCCTTAAAAGGCTTTGAACACCACTTTAAATTGAGTCCGTAATGTTCTATCCTTGGACACAAACTACACTTATTTGGCTATTCGTGCACCGCTGGGCATTTAGGTCATCTTAAATGTGTGACTATGGTGCGTAATGCTATAATGTATATTCTTGCACAGAAATCTTTGCCCACTTTATTTATGTATTCAATAAATATTTACTGAGCTTCTACAAAGCATTCCTCACTATCTCGGCTACTGATAGTCCAACGGGGAATAAGATAAAATTCTCACCATCATGGAATTTACACAACAGCAGGAGAGATCAGCCATAAATAAATGAGCAAATAGTGTGATTTTGAATCACAAGCGTTTTTTAAAAAATTAAGTGGAGATATGTGACTGAGAGTTCCCATAGGGTAGAGGCCATGTTAGGTGAAATCTTAAGATGCTTGGGCCCTGGCCAGTTGGCTCAGCAGTAGAGCGTTGGCCCAAAGTGTGGAAGTTCCAGATTCGATTCCTGGCCAGGGCACACAGAGGAAGCACCCATCTGCTTCTCCACCCTTCCTCTTCTCCTTCCTCTCTATCTTTCTCTTCCCCTCCCACAGTCAAGGCTCCACTGGAACAAAGTTGGCCCGGGCACTGAGGACGGCTCTATGGCCTCTGTTTCAGGTGCTAGAATGGCTCCGATTACAATAGAGCAACGCCCCAGATGGGCAGAGCATCGCCCCCTGGTGGGCATGCCGGGTGCATCCTCATTGGGCACATGTGGGAGTCTGTCTGACTGCCTCCCTGCTTCTTACTTCAGAAAAATACACACAAAAAAGAAAGGAAGGAAGGAAGGAAGGGAGAGAGAAAGAAAGAGATGTTTGGTCAGAGACCTGCCTGATGAGAAGGAGCCCTCTGTGGTCTCCCCAGCAGAGGAAATAAGAAGGAGAGAGGTCTGAGGAGGAAGGGAGAGAGCATGGTGGGCTGGAAGGATGTTGCCCAGGTCAGTGTGGCTGCAACGAGGAGAGCAAGGGAGGAGGCAACAGGAGATAGAGGAAAAGGGCCAAGGTCACTGGTACGTGGTCTGCACGGTGAGGGCCTCGCGAAGCCTTCAGAGACGGGAGTCAGGACACAACGTGACTTAATTTACATTTGAAACATTACTTTAGCCTCTGAATTTAAAATTAGCTGTGTGGAGTAAGCGTCAAAACAGATTCCAACTCAATCCGTAAGGATGGTATTACCTTGATACCAAAAAACCAGATGAAGACATCTCACACACACAGACACACACACACAGACACATACACACACACACAGACACACACACAGACACACACACACAGACACACACACAGACACAGACACACACAGACACTCACACTCACACTCACACACACATTCACACAGACACACACACTCACACACACAGACACACACACTCACACACACAGACACACACACTCACACACACACTCACACTCACACACACACAGACACACACACACAGACACACACACACAGACACACACACAGACACAGACACACACAGACACTCACACTTACACACACATTCACACAGACACACACACACAGACACACACCACACACACAGACACACACACACAGACACACACACAGACACACAGGCACACACACACAGACACACACAGACACACAGACACACACACAGGCACACAGACACACACAGACACACACAGACACACACACAGACACACACAGACACACACACAGACATACACACACATACACACACACATACACATACACAGACACACACACAGACACACACACATACACATACACAGACACACACACACACACACACACACACCACGACATCCCTGTGAATATAGATGCAAAAAAATTCTCAACCAAACACTAGCAAACCAAATCCAACAACATGTGGAAAAGGATTATTTACCATGACCAAACAGGTTGTATCTCAGGAATGCAAGGTTGGTTTAACAAACCTAAATCAATGAAGAATCCTGGAGTTCTGAATATGTCTACTTTTTTTGTTGTTGCTAAAATGAGTCCCAAGGTGTAGTATCCCTACGCAAAAGGAAAAGAAGAGTATCTGTTTTGTGCAAGGTTTTAGATTCGTTGTTTATTTCTCACTGGTGGTTGGAGTGACGAATCACTCTCCACCACTGGAATAACTCGAGTTCTCTGATGTATGTGTGTGGAAGGACGCATATGGGAGGAAGGATCCAAGTCCAATTTTAGGGACCTTTTCCTGCAAGCTGTCCACCGTTCCCCCCAAAACATCGGGGCAACATTGTCCACACTCTCTGGACCCACACGCTGCCTCCTCTTTGCAGATTCAGTCTTTATAGATTCAGAGTATCTGTGAGCCACGGACTCCGAGCTCCCTTTGCTAACTGAGGCTCCCATTCCGTCCAAGGGTTCCAGAGTGTTCCGAGGCTATTTGAGTTGAATCCATGTTGCGTGGTTTGCTTGGCCCAAAGGCAGCGAGGTCACCTCTGACAAACCCTGCACCATTTCCTCGTCTGTTCCGGCACAGAAAGAATCATACACCTCCAATTCAACGCCGAGGGCGTCTCAGGGAAGAAATCACCTGAGGGGCTCTGTGGGGTCCTGGCGCCCACAGGTTTGTTCCTGCAGCAGCGACGGCCAGGTCTCGCCATCCTCACTCCAGCCTGCGCCGTGCTCACTCCAGGACCGGAAAGTTCATCCGCCTCCGGGCTCTCCTTCCGGAGAGGAACAGCCTGGCAAGATCGTCTCGTGATTGCCCGAGAACGTCTGTGTCTGTTACAGACTCTTGTCAGTGTCAAGATTTATCTTCTCCGTGTGCCTCCAAATATTCTCCCACAAATCCGAACTGTGAATGAACGTCCTGTGAGCAAACAGTTTCCCTGTTCTCTCTGTCTCTCTTTCAAGAAAAGATAAGCTGCCTAAATTTGTACAAAAGGTCCCTAATTCATCCCCCTCCCCTCCCCCGGTCCCCAGGAACTGATGTAGGTACCTTGAGGAAGAGGAGCTTCCAGTAGAAATGATCATTGCTGCAGAGGAGGAGGAAGAAGAGGCAGGGAGGAAAGGGCAAGCAAAACAAAATAGCCCCCAAAACATAAAAACTCCAGCTCTGCTCGGATATGAATGGGTAGTTGGAAGATAACGCTCTATAGAGCGGTTGGGTGCCTTTAGCCATAACTAGATCGGAAAGGCTCACCCAGGCCATGCCAGTCAACATCTCTGGGAAAAGAGAGAACGCCAGCCTGAAAAACTTAGGCTCTCACCGCTAGACACAGCCTGACATGGACTATCTCTAACCTCAAGATGATCTGCAGTAAGCCTTCTTCCCGGTTGTCACGGAGACGGGGTAAGGTAAAGCTCGAGAAAGCCCCCATTGAATGTCGCCTGTTATTCCGTTTCAGAGACCGTCATTTTCAGAGTCATCAGAGAAAATTCCATTTGCATGAATAATAGTGTTTGTTCGAGGGGTTGTCAGCACGTGAGATACTTTGAATTCATGATGTCTTTTCATCTGTACAATGACCCTGCAAGGCAGGTATTGGTCCCACTGATTTTTTTTTTCTTTTAAGTCAAAATAACTTATAACTTGTCTCTGCAAGAGGTATCTAAGCATTTGGAGTCTGGGAGAAATTTCGCAAAGCACACAAAGCTGCCTGAAACGCAGTCTTTGAATACCGTGAGAAGAAGGAGAAGGTAGCGTTGGGAGTTAGCTGAATTTAGCGGCGCCAAACCCAGAGCGGAGTACTACCGGCTTCCACACTTGGACGTTGATCGCAGTGCGGAACCCGGCGAGCCAGAAGACACTCATCCTCTGAAAAGAAAAAGGCAGGCAGATAAGAGTACCCGGTGGAGCAGGAGAGAAAGGGTGCCTGTCTCGGATTCCCGCGGCCGCTGGATACCACCTGACTAATTGGTGCTAACGAGGGGGAATTAGCTGGGGCTTCCCACGGGTTTTCTCAAAGCACCAGGCTGGGAATCGGAAGAGAGGCTCACAGCGGAGGAGGACGAGACGGGGGAAGGTTGCGAGTGAAAGGGCTGTAGGAACAAAAGGAATCAGGTGACCCCAGGCTCTTCAGAGGCCCCTCAGCGGAAGGTGTTTGTCCTCGCCCTGTAGGTTCAGAACCAACCTCAGAAGCTAAAAAGAAGGTGGAGAGAGGAGGTGAGAGAGAGAGAGAGAGAGAGAGAGAGAGAGAGAGAGAGAGCGCTAGGCTGGGGAGCGTTCCGGAATGTGATCAGAGGAATGAAGCTGAAAACGGAACTTCTGGACCCGTTGGTGGGTGTGAGCTGCTAAAACAGAGTTTTACTTTCAGGGCGACAGGGTGACTGTAAGTGCTAGGGGACTTGGCACAGACCCAAGCAGATGTGTTTTTTTTTTTAAAAAGCAACTATTGGCTTTGGAGTGTGGAGCAGGCGCTGTCCGTGGTGCTAGAGAGGGCGGTGCCCAGGGCCTGCCCTCATGTCGGTCCCAGTCTATCCCAAAGAGCAAATAGGTAAGCAGAGATGATAAAGCTGAGGTGGAGCTCCAATAAGAAAAAGCAAGACCCCAAGTGCCCTGAGCACAGCAGCCGTGGGCAGAGAGAGCAGAGGGAGCCGGACCCAGGGTTTACAGCTCCTTGTTGTAAAAGTCAGGGACGGGGTACAGAATGCGAATGAGCCCGTGTCAAGACGAGCTCGGCATCACCGATTCTTAGGGGATGCAAATCAAAACCTAGCAGGAGACGCCCCCCACCTCACACCATCGGGATGGCTGCTATGGGGGCGGGGGCATCCAGAAAACAAGCTCTGGTGAGGAGGTGGAGAGAGTGGAACCCTCGTGTGCCGTGGGTGGGAATGTGGACCATGGGAAACCAGAGGAGGGTTTCCCAGAAAAGTAAAAATATAATTACCGCGGGCCCAGCAATGCTGCCTCTGGGTACACACTGAGAAGAACAGAAAGCGGGACCTTGGAGGGTGCTTGCGTGCCCGTGTTCGTGGAGGCCTGACTCACAATAGCCGAAATGTGAAAGGTCGTGAGTGGGTGGACGGATCAACAGAGTGCGGCCTCTGTGTACAATGGGCTACTTTCCCGGGTTCCCAGGGGGGAAATTCTGACGCGCCCAGGCACGGACGAGCCCGGGGGGACACCACGCTGAGTGAAACCGGCCAGACCCCATGTGGTTCCGCTTGGACGAGGCCCTGAGAGAGCTGTTGAAGGCGTGGAGTGGAAAGGCCCCGGGGCTGCGGTGGGGGCTGGCGTTTAATGGGCACAGAGGGTCGTTTTGCAAGATGACAAGAGTTCTGTGGGAACGGGGGATGGTGGTGCAGAAATGTGGGTTTTTTTTTTTATTTTTTTTGTGAAAGAGAGAGAAAGGGACAGATAGGAAGGGAGAGAGATGAGAAGCATCAACTAATAGCTGGCATTTTAGTTGTTCATTGACTATTTTCTCATATATGCTTTGACGGGGGGGGGGGGGGCTCTAGCCAAGCCAGGGATCCCCCTTGCTCAAGCCAGCAACCTTAAGTTTAAAGCCAGAAACCTTGGGCTCAAACCAGCAACCTTGGGCTCAAGCCACTGACTTTGGGCTCAAACCAGCAACCTTGGGCTCAAGCCACTGACCTTGGACTCAAGCCAGGGACCTTGGGCTCAAGCCAGGGACTGCTAGGGAAGTTCACATCAAACACTTTTACATGCAGATAAAAATGTTTCCGCAAGGGAGGTGGGGCACACAGAATGACCTGGGCCTCTCTCAGCAGAAACACGGAACAAAGGCAGTTCGGGGCCCAAAGTTCCTCTCCCGCCGGTGGTTCACACCTGAGGTCGCCAGGGATTAGCGTCCCCATAGCCGGAACCCTTTCCTTCACCTCACCCACCTGATGAAGGACGAGGACTCTCGTTACTCAGAGGAAGAAATGAGTCCCGGCATTATTATATTTCAGTATACTAGATCCCGTGACTGTATGTGTACTTTAGACACGTGGGGGAAGCTGCAGCGTGGGCGTGGGCAGGAGGACCGGTCCGTTCCTCCTGCACAGGAGACGGGCATGGTCATTGGCCTCCGGGGGCTCTGGCAGGAAAGCACAGCCCAGGTCCCCCGCCCAACCTCCCAGGGAAAACAAGCCATGAAGTTGAAAGGCAGATGCAAAGCGCATACAGGGAGTCCGCAATGTTCTTATGTTCTCCCGGGACCTCTACGGAGATGAGATTTATTTTAAATCTTTTAAAGTTAATCTACTTAATTCTTTGAAAATTTTTTGGTTGATAAAAAAAAATGAGCAGAAAGTGCCGAGTCCCCCTATGCCAGCGGTTCTCAACCTGTGGTTCGTGACCCCGGCGGGGGTCGAACGACCAAAACACAGGGGTCGCCTAAAGCCATAAAGCCATCGGAAAATACATATTTTATTTAAAATTGTATTGTATAATAAATATGTATTTTCCGATGGCTTTAGGCGACCCCTGTGTTTTGGTCGTTCGACCCCCGCCGGGGTCGCGACCCACAGGTTGAGAACCGCTGCCCTATGCCCTTCCCCCGAACTATAATTCCCTCTATCAGTGACACCCCGCACGAGTGAGGTCCGTTTGCTGCAGTGAACGACCCGACGTGAGCGTCTGATGATCGACTAGTCCCTAGCTGACCTCTGGGTTGACTCTTGGTGTTGCGCCTTCTGTGGGTGTGGTTAAACAGGTGACGTCTCGTACTCCCCCGTCACAGTGTCACACCGAGTGGCTGCACTGCCCCAGACCCCCGTCACAGTGTCACACCGAGTGGCTGCACTGCCCCAGACCCCCGTCACAGTGTCACACCGAGTGGCTGCACTGCCCCAGACCCCCGTCACAGTGTCACACTGAGTGGCTGCACTGTCCCAGACCCCCGTCACAGTGTCATACCGAGTGGCTGTACTGCCCCAGACCCCCGTCACAGTGTCATACCGAGTGGCTGTACTGCCCCAGACCCCCGTCACAGTGTCATACCGAGTGGCTGCACTGCCCCAGACCCCCGTCGCAGTGTCATACCGAGTGGCTGCACTGCCCCAGACCCCCGTCACAGTGTCACACCGAGTGGCTGCACTGCCCCAGACGTCCCCTGTCCTCCACCGCGCCACCCCTCCCCGGCCCCAGCCCCTGGCCACCACCGTGCTTCTCACCGTCTCCTGGGTCTTGCCTGTTCCTGATGGTCACATGGCTGTCATGACAGGATGTGTGGCCGGTGTCCAGCCCGCTCCTTTCCCTTAAGCCGTATGCGTTTAAGTTCCCTCCACGTCTTTCCGTGGCTGGAAAGCACATGTTTTAGAGAACGCGCTTAGCTCTGCCGGGATGCCCCAGAGTTTGCTCATCCGCTCGTCTTCGGAAGGGCATCCTGGTTGCTCTGCGCAGGCGCGAAGAGGGCGGCTCTGACGCTCTGCGCGCAGGTGCTGCGTGGTGTTTGTTCCCAGCTCGTCTGGGCAAACCCCCGGGGGCTCAGTTGCTGGATTAAAAACTAAGATTTTGTTCAGCTTTCCTGAGTGACTGGACCGTTTTTGCGATCTCACCGGCAATGGGTGAGAGTCCCTGCTGCTGCACGGTCTCCGGACCACGCGCTTGTGTCAAAAACATTTCCATTCGGTTTGGGAGGGACCCAAGTCTGGCATGAATGAGCCTGCCCTTTGGGTGGTTCCGCACCAACGGAACACCGGGTCTCCAAGGGACCCAGGCCGCAGAGTGACTGCAGCAACACATGTCCAGCCGTCTCACGCTGCTCCAGAAGGTGGCCCCAGATGGAACTGGTGTCACGAGGGTGTTCTCCTGCGCACGCGTGTCCTCCGGCGTGCACACCGAATTGGCACGTCCTCCTCGGAAGGAGCTCTCCCCGCCACGTCTCGCGAAGGGCTCTGTGGAGCCGCGGTGGTCCTTGTGGGGAAGGGACCTGGGCTCTCGAGGGGTCTGGCTCCGCAGTGACAAGGAGACCGTCCTCCGGCTGGGCAGTCAGGGGGCTCGGCGGGAAGGAAAGTTGAGATTCCCTGAAAACTTCGGGTTGACCGGCGTTCGTAAATTAATACAGCCCTAGATGCTGCCAGCCGCACAGTGGAATTGTGGGCCGGAATCCACGTGGGGAGCTCCCTGCGTGCAGTCGCTGGAACCCCAGGGCCAGACCTTCTTCCCGTGCGCCGCAGAGCTTGGCTCGGAAAGGCGGTCTCAGTGGCGGAACCAGAAGGGTGGACAGAGAGACACTTCTTAAAGAACTGGCTCATGTGATTGTCAGGCCGCTGAGTCCAAATTCCACCGGGCAGGCGGGCATGCGGGCTGCTCGGGCGGGGTTTCCGGGCGACAGTCCTGTGGCAGAACGCCTTGTTCCCCTGCAGACCCCAGGTTCTGCTCCAGAGGACTTCGACTGATTGGGTGAGGCCCACCCACATGTGGAAGGCAAGCCCCTTGGCATGCTCCTGATCCCTTGGTCACCTGCCAGCCCCGGGTAGCTTTTCTGGACCCAGTCTGATAATCCGTCTAATGATCCGTCAATAACAGAGCCCCATCCTCAGGTCTCCGGCATGTAATGGTAACTTCCCGTTCTTATTTCGCCTTGGCCCTTGGCACCATCCCTTGTCATGGGTGGTATTAGGTGGGTGCTGAGCCCTCTCTCTCGTTTAGTGGCACTGTGTCTAAATGATCTCAGAAGAGGCAAGCAAGCCAACTGACTTCAGTCTCCAAAACACAGCGAGACTCGGACAACTGACTAGCCCAGCTGAGCTACTCAAATCCACTGATTGACATAGTAATCTTGCGTAATAGCTGTAAAACAAACATTCGCTTCATGACAGACGCGTTGATAGGCAAAAGGAGTTCTATCCATACAACGGAGCGTTCTTCACCCGCACAGAGGAAGGAGCGAGGGGCCAACACGCGTCGCTGCAACGCGGACCAACCTTGAGACCATCACACTACGTGGAAGGCCAGCACCCAGGACCGGCTGCTACATGATTCCATTTGTATGAGATTTCTGAACAGGCCAGTTCAGAGAGAGAAATCAGAGGTTATCAGGCACTGGAGAAGAGGAGAAGGGGGATTCTCGCTTAATGGATGTAGAGTTTCTGTGTGAAAAGTTGTGGAAATGGATAGTGATGATAATTGTATGACATTGTGAATGTACTTAATGTAGTTTAACGGAAAGTAGTTGAAATGGCAAATTTCACCACATATATTTGTATATTCAATATATATATGATATATATATCAATATTTGTATATATGGTATGTGTGTATATATATATGGTATGTGTGTATATATATATGGTATCTGCTTATACATATACCATATATACCCTATATATACCCTATATACCATATATTTGTGTATATACATATATACCATATATATACATAAACACACATATATTCAATATATATGACCCTTAAACAACACAAGAGTTGAGGACACTGACCCCCATGTTAGTCAAAAATCTGCATATAACTTTTGACTTCCCAAAACTTACCTACTAATAATCTCCTGTTGACTGGAACCCTTCCTGATAACAGTCAATGATCACACAGTTTGTATGTTATGTGTATTACACACTAGGTATTCTTACAATAAACTAGAGAAGAGAAAACGGCATCAAGAAAGTTCTAAGGAAGAGAAAAATACACTTACAGTATTGACTGCCACAGCCACGGAAGGGAGGGCCCCGTGCAGTTCAAACCCGGGTGGCGCAGGCTCGACTGTATACAAATCTATACAAACTGTATCTCAGGAAAGCCATTTGAAAACAAACAAGCGTCCCTATTGTCGCGTCAGCAGCATGGGAATGTTGCTGTTATTGGTTTCAGTCCTCTTACAGGGAAACTAGAAACAAGAACTTGAAAGAAGGGCTCTTTGTGGCCAAGCCGCTCCAGGCGTCCCCGTCTGATCCCTGGGTGGCCCGTCTCCGCCCGCAGGCCTTCCCTCTCCCGGGACGCCTCTCCCAGCCCCTGGGAGGCTGGGGCCGTTTAGCCACGGTGCCCAGGCTCCCGGGGAGGGACCGGGAGGCCAGCACCAGCCCACAGACGCTCACGGGGGAGCAGCCCGGGAAAGCCCAGGCTGTTTGAGAAAAACCACGTCTTTTCAAGGCGAATCCTGAGGATTGGACACAGCTGTGTTCGCTCTTCCTGGCTCTTCCGTTTCAAAGCCGCTCCCTGCACTTTGATCTACAGACGTCCAGTCTCTTGATGTGGGAGTTGTTCGTTTTAACGAATGATCTGGGACTCGGTCCTAATTTGTTCTACGTTTGTTCGCTTTCAAGACGCCACTCGGGCACCTTCTCTCTTTGCAGCCACGATGAAAGAGTCACATGGTCACACAACATGGGGTCCGGGCACGTGTGGCCGGCTGCTGCTTCTGACTTGCTCCTCTGTGTCTCTGCACAGCTCCCGCCCGGGGTCGGTGGCGATGTGTGCGCTGACGGCAGGAGAGCTAGGTACGGGGTGCTCGGGCGTTTCTCGGGCCGGACATGGTCTTTGGGGGGAACGTAGCTCCCCGGGGTTGGGTTTAGTGCAGGAATGACCTTCTCAGATGTCACTCATGTCCCCTTCCTCCAAAATGTCACTAAAATGAACAGTCCCCCCTTTTTTTTTTTTTTTCTTTTTCTTTTTCTTTTTTTTCTTTTTTCTGAAGCTGGAAACGGGGAGAGACAGTCAGACAGACTCCCGCATGCGCCCGACCGGGATCCACCCGGCACGCCCACCAGGGGCGATGCTCTGCCCCGCAGGGGGCGATGCTCTGCCCATCCTGGGCGTCGCCATATTGCGACCAGAGCCACTCTAGCGCCTGAGGCAGAGGCCACGGAGCCATCCCCAGCGCCCGGGCCATCTTTGCTCCAATGGAGCCTTGGCTGTGGGAGGGGAAGAGAGAGACAGAGAGGAAAGCGCGGCGGAGGGGTGGAGAAGCAAATGGGAGCTTCTCCTATGTGCCCTGGCCGGGAATCGAACCCGGGTCCTCCGCACGCTAGGCCGACGCTCTACCGCTGAGCCAACCGGCCAGGGAACAGTCCCTTTTTATTAAGACATTTGTACCCTGAGACACTCACCCCAGGGACAACCATTCATTTCCAAAGAACTTACGATTCTTGATACCCTAACGCACGTCCCACACAAGACTCAGGAAGACATGCATCCTTGTGCGAACACACAGACGCACCCGCGTGCACAAACTACCCTTCAGTCTCTTTGTTAGTTCATCCGAGATCGTCCCTGATCCAGAGACCACCCAGCAGTCCTGAGACCAAGAGAAACGAAAGAGTCTCCACCACGCAACTGAATTTCTAACCCTGATGATCCACAAGAAAGCGGGTGGCGTGAGGCCATTGGACATGGAGGTGGTGACTCTCAAAGAGGACAAGAGGCTTACTCAAGGCCACCGGGCACCAGAGCAGGTGACTCTGGACCAACAGCTCATGCGTCTTCCATGGAAACCAAAACATGTTTCCAGGAGCCCCATGAGAGATGGGAAGCCACACAGATGAAGTGTCTACCTTTGCAGGAGTTAGCGTGACACACGCAAGCATCCACCTGCAGCCCCTCCACCTAGGAAGTAAAGATTGTGACTACGCCCATGTGTCCTAGCTCACGTGTGCAGAGCAAAGACGCCTAGGTCATTTGGGAAGATGAGTACTGCCCTGGCATCGTACCTTTATCCGCTATGACCGTGGCTTCATCTTGGGAACAGAGCCACAAGCACAGGCACCAGAAATCGGGGACAAAAGCATTGCTTTTTGGGATCTTACAATCATTCTTGGCAAACAGACTTGCTATGTCTGGTTGTCACATAGGTCATTATGTACAACTCTGTGTGTGTGTGTGTCTTTGTGTGTGTGTTTTGTGGCTATTCATTGTAACACCTGTATGGCCATTCCCACCGTGCATTTGCTGGTAGGTATATGCTGACGGTTTGACCATCCAAGACCTACGTTCAGAGACAAGCCAGTTCTTGGAGGTGATCACCTGTAGATATCTTTTGGCACCCCCAGCATTTAGGATACCTCCTCTCATAAAGACACTGACAATGCGTGAAATTCACCATCCCGGACACGAACATTTCGCTCGAGGAGTTGATAGAGGTGAGCCCACGTCTCTGATGGCCGCTGGTTGATAAAGCTCTGAGACCGTGTGTGTGGGCTCAGAGCGGAGCCCGGAGGACGAGACTGCACCCTGGGCCTCAGCAGAGATGTGTGGTCAGGCTATGGAAACCTCGTTCTGCACGGCAAACAAATGTTCTGGAAGAGAGCTAGGGCCTGAACCAGGAATAGATTCCCATCCAGCACCAAAGACAAAGCCACAGGTCGGGTGAGACTGAGAAACCGGGAGGTTAGAGGCTTCAATCTCTATATAAGAAAAGCTTAACTTCCCATTTAAAATTTTTCTTTCCAAATGCTCCCCCCATCAATGAATGCCCATCAGGCACCTGGGAAGCAATGACCCTTTCTTCTCCCTCTCAAACCCTAAGTTCATCGTTTGTATAGTTCTACCAATTTCCTGCCCTCCCAGAATCTCTCAAACCTGCCTCCACTTCCCCTGCTCCCGTCTCTCCCTCTCTCCATTAAGTCTGGCATGGATAACTGACATGTTCCACCATCTCTTCTGCCTACAATCTTCATACTTAATCCAATATAATCTCTTCCCATACCACCCCCACCCCCCACCACCACCCTAGCGACCTCTGGGAAACTTGTCATTTTTCTGCTTGAGTCACTTCTACGACACCCACCTTCAGCTAAAAATATCCATCCGGGGAGTTGCCTTTGGCTCTGCGGTTTGACCCCCTGGCCTCTCTGGCCTCTTCACCGTGCTGTGCCACCTTTACATCCCCACCTTCTGCTCTTCAGACCCATGTTTTACCTTGTCCTTTCCCACCCCAGGGCCTTTGCACTGGCTGTCTCTCCTCCCTGGATTTCCTTCCCTCTTTCCTCAGGTAAGTCCTGCTCAACCCCAGATCTCAGGACACCTGTCACCTTCCCCAAGAAGTTTCCCCACCTCCCTAAGTCACATTCTCACGTGTGACTCTCTGCCTGTCCCACTGAGCAGAAACTGCTGCCAGCTGACATTTACTTGTAAGAGAATGTCCATCCTCCTCTGAACCACCTGCTTTGTGAAGACAGACCTGGCTCCACTGGTTGTCTCACCACTGGGTCCCCAGCACCTCAGGGACATGCTACATACCCAACGGATCCTTGTTGACTGAAAGAAGAAACTCACGCTGCTTTTCCATGATCTCGGTGACTAGAGCAGCAGTGAGCCGTCAGTGGTACCCAGACACATGTGGGAGGTCAACCCACTAGTCGACATGTAGAAGCCTGACTCTCTGACTGTTGATTGCCAAACAGCCCCACCTCAGACAGGGATGCAACCGTTATGCCTCTCTGAAAAGTTCATATTATTAACCAAGACATAAATCAATCATCAAACTCCCTTTGCCTGATAAGACTTTTTCCCAGTTTCAGGTCACCAGGCAGGGTGACCACTCACACCTGTCAGATGACCAAGCAATTGAACGGACTGTTACTCAAAGCGTGAGGCACACGACTAGGGAACAAAGGCTATTTCCAGGTGGTCCCGAGTATTTTTATATTAACAGGCATGTATTTTGGGGAGTGTGTATTAAAAACATATGTAACCAGCCTATCCAACCTGGGACCTCATGGAGGTTACTTTTCAGGATAAGGCAAAATAAATGATATTTATAGCCTGACCAGATGGTGGCGCAGTGGATAGAGCATCGGCCTGGGATGCAGAGCACCCAGGTTCAAAGTCCCAAGGTCGCCGGCTTGAGCGCAGGCTCATCTGCCTTGAGCGTGAGGTCACCACCTTCAGTGTGGGGTCGCTGGCTTTAGCGTGGGATCATAGACATCACGCCATGGTTGCTGGCTTTGAGCCCAGAGGTCACTGGCTTGAAGCCCAAGGTTGCTGGCTTGAGCCCAAGACAAAGAGGAAAATACAAAAATCTCTTCGAGTCTCAATACGGAGCCGGTGGGGAGGCCAGAGAGAACGGGGGGGGGGGGGGGGGCACCTGCCGGCCGCTCCTGCACGGCGCGTGCCCACAGCCCCGCTTGGCCGGCATCACAAAGACCATCGGTTCTCCGCTCCCTGCCGCGGCCCAGGGGAAAAGCTGGTGTATTATGTCTCAATCCTGTCGACCTTAAACTGCTTGGACCTCCCACTCCTCTGGAATTTGGGAGTGAGATACACGGGGGAGGTGGTGGGGAAGGACTGGCCTTCCAGGGCCAGAGCTCACGGGCAGTGAGGGGCGGGAAGCCTCAGCTGGGACAGCAGCTCTGACCATCACGCCGTGGACGGCTCCATGGGCAGAGGGGCAGGGCCGGGCGGCAGGACTCAGCGAGGACTTGCATGGCGGTCACCTGGACCAGACATGCCTAGTACCAGCTGGGCCACGGCAGGGAGTGGAGAACCAGCCGGTCGTCGTGATGCTGGCCAAGCGGAGCTGCGGGGTCGTGATGCTGGCCAAGCGGAGCTGCGGGCACTGGCCGTGCAGGAGCGGCCGGCAGTGTGGTGCGCTCCCTGGTTCTCTCCGGCCTCCCCTGCCGGCTCCGTATTGAGACTCGGAGAGATTTTGGCATTTTCCTCTTGGTCTTGTCTGACCTTCATCTACGGTCAAGGCAGATTTATCCGGCAGTGTTGTGGCCTTTTCTGCATTCGCTCTGAGGTGCAGAAACGTGCTAATTAGGATTCTGAACTTTGGCAGGCATGGCAGATCTTATTAACAAACAGGTGAAACCGTGTAGACACCCACGTAAGAGAGGAAAGTGCAAGGATACTAACATCAACCTGAAGGTCAACATCAACCTTACATGAGACTAGTGCCTGGGACATCTGAGTGTGGGGAGGGGTGACAGACACACCCAAACCCAGGGCGGCGGTCAGAGGGGGTTCAGGGAGCACCGAGGGGACTGAGCAGGGGAGAGTGGGCAGGCCCAGCCCACGCCCGCTCTGGGCCTCAAGCACGGCTGGGTGTGGGGACAAGCGGACAGAAGGAACATTGGTCCCACGGGCCATCAGGACCACTTCAAAACCAGCCACAGCAGCTGCTGTTTAGGAATCTGCTGAGGGTGATCCTCCTGATGAGATCAAATAAATGCTGGCCCTGGCAGGTTGGCTCAGTGGTAGAGCACCAGCCCAGCATGTGAATGGCCCAGGTTCGATTCCCAGTCAAGGCACACAGGAAAAGTGCCCATTTGCTTCTCCGCCTTCCCCCTCTTGCCTCTCTCTCTTTCTTTTCTCCTCTTGCAGCCATGGCTCGATTGGAGCAGGTTGGCCCCGGGTGCTGAGGACGGTTCCATGGCCTCCACCTCAGGCTCTAAGAAGAGCTCAGTTGCTGAGCAATGGAGCAATACCCCAGATGGGCAGAGCATCACACCCTAGTGGGCTTGCCAAGTAGATCCTGGTTGAGGCACATGCGGGAGTCTGTCTCTGCCTCCTCTCCTCTCATTGAATAAAAAATAAATAATAGCTGAGAATCAGAGCAAAGGAACCTAGATATAGGCGCTAGCCTTCAATGGCCAGAGCAACTTTGCAGCAAGAGGCAGCGGCGGATGACAAAGTGGCCAAGACACTGTCACTTAACAGTCCATCTGCAACACAGCAGCACCCAGGCTCCAGGTGTGCAGGGCTCCAGAGGAACTGGAAATGAAAAGCCCTTCTATTCTTGGAATGTGCACAAAGGAACAACAATTTAAGACCTGGGGATTGCAGCAGCCTCATTAAATTTTCTAAACTTTGCATACAGATAAGACCTATCAGACACTGCTCTTTGATAGAAGAAACGGGGATCACTGAAGTCTTTTGTTTGTATCAGACAGCTGTTGCTACAATAATGTTGCCTAACAAACAAGCCCAGAACCTCAATATGTGTTTCTCATTCGTAGGTCCGTGTGGGGAGGCTGTGGTTCTGCTGGGCTCAGCTAGGACCTGCTGGGCTCTCAGCTCCACTCTGTGGGCGTAGCTCAGGTCCACTCCAATCAGTCTCCACCTTCTCCTTAAAACAGTGGCTAGTTAGGCACGGACCTTTTATGGTAGAAATACAGGGAGCCAGGCCAAACCACGTGGACCCCTTTGAAGCCTCGGCTAGTATTTTGTTTGCTAATATTCCACTGACCAGCAAAAGCAAGTCACGAGACCCAGCTGCAAATCCAGCGGAGATGCGGTCTCTCTCCTCCCTCCAGGCCACGGGCAGAACCCAAAGTCGAGTGGGAGAAGCTGGATGTGGAATCTGTTACAATGAGGGGGTAAAGGACTAGGACCCAGAACCCAGCTCACCACTCTCCTCACAGGGGGTTTTCTCTGAGGTGCGTAGACCTGTGGGTTACCCATAGAGGCCACAGAGGCCACAGAGGCGTGGTGCAAACCCTCCAGGCCAGAGTGACATCCGGCGGAGCTCTCTCTCACGTCCCCCCAGGGCGGCCTTTGGACATGCTGGAGAATCGTGGCGCGGCCTTCTGATCACACGGCAGCATCTCTGGGGAGCTGCGCAGCACGGCGGGCTGGATATAATTTAAGACAAGTATTGGAACAAAAAGTATATTTTTAGCCTCAGGCACAAAAAAATGTCAGGAGGCAAATTTAATGAATGTTCTGTTCTGTCCTCTCTAGTAGCTTCCTGAGGAAGAGGCTGACCTGGAGGGGACACAAAGGTGCAATGGTCAAAAGAAGGTCTCTTTTATCCAGAAGGGTCCAGCCGCAAACCCCTGCAGACCGTACACCTGACTGGACCGTCCAGTGGGCTGAGAAGACAGAGCGCAGAAGGAGCGTTCCCCCTTCACTCCTCACATGTTCAGACGGGAGATGCATCAGTCAGTGTGGGCTGGGTTATGCCGCAGTGACAAACACGTCCACACCCACAGTGGCTGATCCCCGGGCATGTTCAGCTCCCCTCTGTGGCAGTAAGTACATCAAGGCCAGGCACGAGTCAGAACAGATGTCTTCCTTTGTCCCCAGGCAGGGGACCTATCGAGCATTGTGACAAGCATTCTGAGTCCCCCTGCTCTACAGACCTTACTCTACAGGGGTCCTCAAACTTTTTAAACAGAGGGCCAGTTCACTGTCCCTCAGACTGTTGGAGGGTCGCCACATACAGTGCTCCTCTCACTGACCACCAATGAAAGAGGTGCCCCTTCAGGAAGTGCAGCGGGGGCCGAATAAATGGCCTCAGGGGGCCGCATGTGGCCTGCGGGCCGTAGTTTGGGGACGCCTGCTCTACCCCGAGGACCGGCTTGGGAGAGAGGCTGCAAGAACCCTGGAGGGGGAGGGGCCCATAAATCTGAATGAACTCTTCATTATAAGTTCAGCTCTCAGGCCCTGGCAGGTTGGCTCAGTGGTAGAGCATCGGCCTGGCGTGCAGGAGCCCCAGGTTTGATTCCCGGCCAGGGCACACAGGAGAAGCGCCCATCTGCTTCTCCACCCCTCCCCCTCTCCTTCCTCTCTGTCTCTCTCTTCCCCTCCCGCAGCCAAGGCTCCATTGGAGCAAAGTTGGCCCGGGCGCTGGGGATGGCTCCTTGGCCTCTGCCTCAGGTGCTAGAGTGGCTCTGGATGCAACAGAGCGACGCCCCAGATGGGCAGAGCATTGCCCCCCAGTGGGCGTGCCGGGTGGATCCCGGTCGGGTGCATGCGGGAGTCTGTCTGACTGTCTCCCCGTTTCCAGCTTCAGAAAAATACAAAAAAAAAAAAAAAAAAAAAGAAAAAAAAAAGAAAGTTCAGCTCTCAGACAGACAAAATCTCTTTTGTTGGTTTTAAAACAAGCTCGACAGGCTCTCGTGTCTTATTCCTCAGCAGGTCCCTAACTCATGGGGCGATCCGGGCTTCTTACTCATCAGCACCCTAAACCCCAACAAGTCCCTCTTTGTTCACTTAGGGGTGGGTTTTTCTCACTTTCAGTAAACCTTTAGTTAACATTTCATTCAAGTATAACACACAGAAAGATACGCCGAGTGAATAAGTGAACATAAATTCTCATCAACGCACACGTGTAATCAACACAGATTATCAACAGAGCATCTCAGATCAAAAGACAGAACATCCCCAGCACCCCAACCCCCCATGTCCACCTTTATTAAACAGCCCCCTCTTCCCACTATTCTAACTTTGAACATGTGGATGTCTTTTCCGCCAGGTTTCAAACGTCAGGTAAATAGAGTCGTACGGTTCGCAGCTGCGGAGCCTGGCTTCTCCCCTCTAACGACCCTTTCACGGGCTCCATTCACGCTGGTGTGAACAGCTCTGACCCCCGTGCCCATCGCGGTGTGAGAACCTTCTGCCTCTCTTCCTCTCGGGATGGGCTTTTGGGTTGGTTCCGGTTTCTGGCTGTTCCGAATTCCGCTCCTGTGGAAATTCTAGGGTGTGCGTCATCTCCTGCCGGGCACCTCCCGGAGAGCGAGGTTTCTGGGTCCCAGGTGAACAGGGCACGTGTCTGTGCCCATTTCCATGCCCGCGAGCCAGGGGTGAGAGGTGGACGATGTCCAGAGCCACGGCTCGATCCGGCTTCCGTTTCGCCACACGGGTGGGCGTGCAGCGGCCTCTGCCCGTGGTGGTCTGCGTACTTCCCTGACAGCTAACGAGAGCGGGCACCTTGGCCGTGTGAGCCGGCCGCCTGGGCAGCCTCTTCTGGGAAAGACTTGGTCACCTCGGTTGCCCATTTCCTGCCAGGTTTTCTCCTTCTCCTTTTCCTACCAGTATGTGAGGATGCTTCGCCCTCCCTGCACACGAGTCCTGGGTCAGGGGTGCGCCTGGAAAACACCCCTCCTGCTCCATGGCTAGTGCCCCAGCCCCTTTTCTCTCCCCAGTTTAGCTAACAATGACGCAAGCAGAGGACCCCGTTACTGCCCGGGAACCACCCGCCACAGGTCTCTGGGCATCAGGGGCGCTTGGCCGCCGTGGTCCTGACTTTTCGGCTTACCCTTCGGTACCCCACCGATTGGTTCGCGGAGAGGTGGGTCAGCAGAGGCACGCCTCCTCATCCTGCATCAATTCAAGCCCACAGTCCACTACGATGTGTAACTTCTTAGAAGGGACCCTCATGAGGAAGAGCCCTTTTACCTGATTTATATTAATCTGCCCTAAATCCAGCCGTCTTCCGAGATGCTTCCGCTGAAATGACCGCCATTTCAACCATGAGAGTCTATGAGTCTGGGGAAAACAGAAAAAAAAATGAAAAACCTCTTATGTTCCCCTGTACCCAGATCCTTTTTGAGGGGGCCCTACCTCCTCATCATGTCACTTAACCAACAATCTCAAAAAGGGACAAGTTTTGGTTTTATGGGAAAGAAACAAAAGAACACCATCTTTCCTCTTTTTTAAACCCAAAGCAGGAGTCATGTAGACGCCCTGAACGCAGGGCAGGTGCTCAGAGGAAGACCGTTTATTCACAGTGGGGTGGTGGGGCGGGGGGTGGGGTGGAGCAATTCTGGTCTGAGACCACGGGTGGCTTTTCAGAGAGTGTCACCCAGTGGGGTGCGGACCGGAAGGTGACGGTCAGCGGGGACTAACAGCATCTGACGGAGTTGGGAGAAGAGTGAGTGAACAAATTGTCCCTCGGTGGGCACGGCTGATGAGGGTCCCTCAGCAGAGAGCCCGTGAAACACCCTGGGGAGCCCTGGCCGGTTGGCTCAGCGGTAGAGCGTCGGCCTAGCGTGCGGAGGACCCGGGTTCGATTCCCGGCCAGGGCACACAGGAGAAGCGCACATTTGCTTCTCCACCCCTCCGCCGTGCTTTCCTCTCTGTCTCTCTCTTCCCCTCCCGCAGCCAAGGCTCCATTGGAGCAAAGATGGCCCGGGCGCAGGGGATGGCTCTGTGGCCTCTGCCCCAGGCGCTAGAGTGGCTCTGGTCGCAACATGGCGACGCCCAGGATGGGCAGAGCATCGCCCCCTGGTGGGCAGAGCGTCGCCCCTGGTGGGCGTGCCGGGTGGATCCCGGTTGGGCGCATGCGGGAGTCTGTCTGACTGTCTCTCCCTGTTTCTAGCTTCAGAAAAATGAAAGAAAAAAAAAACAAAAACAAAACACCCTGGGGAGCCAGGATGGCCCCAGGGAACCCGGCCACCCAGTCGGCCGGTGCTCAGGGTCCACAAAGTGCTCTTCACGCGGTCCTTCTCACAAGAGGCCACGGCTGTCCCTGGGAATTCCGACGGGAGGGGCGTGCCCAGGGGCGTGACCCCTTGGCCTTGAAAGGACTTCCAAGAAGCTCGTGCATGGGTGGTGGGCAGACAGGCATCCCCAGGACATAATTAGAATAGGAACTTAAGATATACCTATTCCAAACATGTCTATGACTGGCTATAATTTATTAAGTAATACAAGGATGCTCTAAGTATAAAACAAAAGTAAATATCTTCGATTCTAACTCATGACTAATACTTTTCAATAGCCAAGAATTGCTCCTTTTTGATGCCTGCATTTCAACGTGTGAGGTTTGTGTTCCAACGTTTGATGTGTCTCAACATGTGATGTGTGTGTCTGCTACAACCCGCATGTCACTGTTTTCTATTCTGCTAAGCAAGGCCAATGAAGAATTATTGTTTTTAAAAACGTGGAAGCCGGGGCCACGTGCATTTTGATGTCATTGTTCTCCTGACAGCTCTTTCTTCTGTGGAACGAAACACGATGTGTGGTCTTGACCTCACGGGAGACCGGGAAGGAAATGGAAACTGTAGACATGCCTCGCGTGGGACCGACTTCCAGGGGTGCCCCACTGGGGGGACCCGCCTCCTTCAGCCCGGGCGGCAATTTCTGTTGCTGCTGATTAAGTGGCTACCTCGTAGATTTTGTGAAATGGTCACTGCGCCATTCGATGTCTTCACGGAAGACACCGCAGACACCGTGCCAGCGCTGGAGGACCCCTGCCACGACCTTCTCCTCTTCCCTTGGACGCCCTCCCACCCGCTTTTCTGAGGTTTATTAAAACAGTCCACCTTTCTGGAAGCTGGTTTGGGAGAGGGAGCGCCGAGAAGCCTTGCGGCACACCCCACGGAGTGGAGGGGGAGGGGGAAGGAGTGTACATTTTGGGGAGCAGTTCTGTATCACCAAGTGATTATCTCGTGGGTCTTGCTTACTTCGGTTGTAACTACAGCAACCACCTATAACTGGGGGTCAGTGAGGAGCGGTCCCCCCCGTGAAAATTAACTTTGCCATAGGTCATGTTAAGGAAAGCATAAATATTTTGAGGAAGGAAGAGTTAGCTTTTTTTTTTTTTTTTCAAAGAATAGGGAGTAAGGAAGTGAGTGAGGAAGGGAGGTGTGTGTGTGTGTGTGTGTGTGTGTGTGTGTGTGTGTGTGTGATGTGTGTGTCTTCTTTACCTCTGTCCACTTTGCTGAGCCATGAAACTGAGGAAACAACCAAGTTAAAAGAAAAACACCTTCGAAAAAGATACATTTAGCTCCATTCGTTTTTCACAAGCATTATTATTCAGAGACAGAATAGTTTGATCTTACTTTTACGCATGACCTTTGACCATTACACAAGCAATAGCTGTTTATAGAGAATGACATAAAGTCCCCGTTACTGCTGAGGACGGGGGGGACCATTCCATTTATAATTCTTTAAATGGATACTTCTATTAAAAGGAGGAAAATCCATCTGATGAAACCTCTCATTTAAATTCAACAGTGCCGCCACCATGACCGGGGATGCAGAGGACACGGGACCAATGTAAGGAAATTACTGCCGTCCAAGTTTACACCAGAGCAATGGGAGTGGCCCTCGTCAGTGCCGGCTGTGGCCCCCGTCAGTGCCGGCTGTGGCCCCCGTCAGTGCCGGCTGTGGCCTGTCGCCCCGGGAACCCTAGAGACAGCGGGCATGTTCTGGCAGGCTGACCATGGAGGTCTCACGGAAGCCCTGAGCGGGGAGTGTCGCTCCCACAGGATGGAGAAATGAGGGCACGGCCACTCAGAAGCCACCTCTTTGAGCTCGGGTTTTGAGGGCGAAGGGGGGAGTCGCCAGATGGCTGGCTTCCTCCACAAGCAGCCGCCCGGGCGGAGGTAGGGGTACGAGAGGGCTGTTGGGAGGGACGTCTGGGAGAGGAAAGCCGGGGCCCAGGGTCGACGAGGAAGCTCTCCGCTGTGGTGCGGAAGTGACAGGAAGCCCCACGCGGTGGGCATGGCTGGGTCCTTTTCCCCCACTGCGGGGACCCCTGAGGGAACCAGCGGGCACAGACCGTTAGCCCACCCTCCTCTAGCAGGCAGGCGGGGCTGGGGGGTGGGTCTCCGAGCCTGCCACAAGGATTCGAAGGTGTTAGAACCCGAGCGACAGCTCCGGCCTGTTGGGTGGACCATGTGCTCTCTGGCGAGCACGTTACCTCCATTACTGCACCTGACCCTCAGAGCAGCCCCGCGTGGAGCTGCCCTTAGAATCACCCTCGTCTTCCAGGTGGGGTGTGGGGTCAGAGAGGGAACCGTCGCTCAGAATCAGGAGGCCAGTAAGTGACAGAGGCAGGGTAACAGCTCTCCTCTCTTAAAGAAAAAGCAACAAAAAAACACAACTTTTTTAAAGCTTTTATGTTTGAAGCGACACATTCAACAGGTTGGATTTGTATTTTATCATGATCATTAACTTCTAAATCATGTATAGACTGACTTTGACAGCAGTGGGTTTGTTCTTTGACTCGAAACTACCTGAAAGCGCGCTTTCAAAATGCCTCCGCACTTACCATTTGCTGTATCTCTTATTTGCAGTCTATTACTAGATACAATGTGTTTTGGTTACATAGTGGGACCTGTGTAATTTTGACTTGGGAGTGTGCAGTCGTGTTTTCCTTCAGCCTACTTATAACCAAAGTTCGTCCATAGTCCTTGGTTACTTGGGGCAGAGGAAGCCACCTTGTCTCTGTCCATAGAATACAAAACTCAGTATCTATTAAACTAACTATGTTCATTGCAATGGACGGACCCCCTTTTTCCCCTGACGTCTTTCTTGCCTCCACCGGGCCAGTTCTGAGCTGGTGCACTAACTATTATTCTTCCTCCATGATCACTGTGTTTTGATCATTTCCCCCCAACCACGCTCACGATTTGCACTTTTATATTATACATTTCAGGGCTATGCTGTTTGTGCGTCAAACACACTGGTGACTCGCCACACGGGACGCACTTCTCTGGGGCGTGGAAACGGGCTGGAGAGCTGTGTTAGCCCCGCCTCGTTTCAGAGCGGGCGCGGGGCAACTTTCCCGCCTCTCGCGCGTAACCTCTGTGAGCACCAGGTTTGGCCAGACCGCATGTATGGCGCAGACATCGCTGTGCCGGGTCATTGTGCTGATGCTCTTAGAAACTCCACCCACGTCTTCCCCCTGAACGTGATCCAGCCACGGCATGGGGCTCGTGAATTCTCCCAGAAAGTATGCGTTTACAGTTTCTCAAAGGGCGGGGTCACCATGACAAGACGCGCCGGGTCTAATTTGTACCCAGACGCGAGTTTCTACTCTTGGCAAGACTTGCTTTCTTTCATCCCCCAAAATTTACTGTGACGACTAAAACCCCAACCGCAGTGGGAGTCTTTTCAAAGCGACGTTGAGTTAAGCTGTAATTCACATTTTCCCTTGCTAAGTAAAGTCAACCCTATGGCAATGGGAAAGAAATTTAAACACGTCTGCCAGTCCTGAGTTCATACGCATCCATATTTGGAATTTGACATTTCATGGAATTTGAAGAGGTAATAAGAAGGATTTCCCCCCCCCCCTTAAGATCATCTTTCTGGGGAAAAAAATTACTTTAGGTTTTCTTCTATATACTTTATGCAGTTATGCTTCCATTCCTTAACCATAAATTCCTGAAAGTAAAATTCTCATATTGAAGAATGAAAAACTTAAAATTTTGATATGTAATTTGAAATTGCTCTTGGAAAAGCTTAACCCCATCTACCATTGTGTAACAATGCCCTCACTACTCCAGATGTTGCCGGTCTCTTAAATCTCTAAGCTGGCAGGAAAACAAAAATGATATCTATCTATCTATCTATCTATCTATCTATCTATCTATCTATAGATAGATTTATATATGTGCCCTCTAATTTGCATTTTGTTAATTGCTAGTTTTTAAAATTTTCCTAAATTTATGTATTTATTTACTTTCCCAATTACATCATCAAGATGTAACTGACATATAACATTGTATAAGTTCAAAGTGTACAACATCAGGATTTGTTATACATATACATGACAAAATGATTGTCACAATAAAATCAGTTAACATTCATCAGCTCCCATAGCTACAGCTCCTTCCTTGCAAGAACTTTGAAGGCCCACTCTCTTAGCAGCTATCAGACACACGACACAGTATCGTTAACTAGACTCACCATGTTGTACATTGGTATTTCTTCTGTTCCTTGCTTGTTCAAATGTGTTGCCCATTTTCCTGTTGGGTAGTTTGTACTTTTTGTTATTGACTTTAAGAGCTGTGTGTGTGTCGGGAGGGGGTATAATGCTTTCGTCACAGTGACGAGATGTTGAAGCATCTGAGCTCCGTGTTTGGACACGCATGGCCGCGCTATCTCCTTACCCATCATTTCTCGACATAACAACACTGCCAGGAGCCGGCGAAAGCTCTTCCCACTTCCCAGATGGTAAGCACGAGGCTCAGGGGTTCAGTGGACAGAAACTGACAGGAGAAACCAGAGTCGGTTCCACGGGGCTCAGGGGTTCAGTGGACAGAAACTGACAGGAGAAACCAGGGTCGGGTCCACGGGGCTCAGGGGTTCAGTGGACAGAAACTGACAGGAGAGACCAGGGTCGGTTCCACGAGGCTCAGGGGTCCAGTGGACAGAAACTGACAGGAGAAACCAGAGTCGGTTCCATGCACTTTTTGGTCCTCAGTCCCCAGAAGGCTTGTTGCGCAGCCTGTAACCCGCGCTGCCATGGCTGCTCCTTCTGCCGCTGCTACTGTGGTTCCGTTCAGTGTGGCCAACGTCCCCCTGACCCAGAGCCACCTTCAGAAAGCCTGAACAACCCTGACCATCCTCTTTTAGGACCAACTTGGTTTAAAGTCCTGTCTCCTTAAATTCATGGAGTCTCAGTTTTCTGGAACATCGACGTTCAATCTTAAGAGGGGGAATACGTTATTTTGTTTGGGTTTGGTTTGTAGGAGAAACCGGAGAACAGCTCTGCGGATTGGAACAGAGTCCCGAGGTGAGGCTGTGTCCCCTTTGGTATTTGCCATGAGCACTGGAGAGTTCTGATCATCGTCACGGAGCCTCTACTGCGAACTCCCTTCCCGAGACGTGATGACGGATGGTGTTATTAACTGTCTGTGGTGGAAGCCAGCTGCCCAATGGCCGCGTGAGGAACTGGGGTTATCTCACACACAAGGTTTCCTGTCTCCCTGGGCAGCACAATGCCAGCGTCTCATTTTTAGAACCACCGCATCTTGGCCCTGGCCGGTTGGCTCAGTGGTAGAGCATCGGCCCAGCATGTGGAAGTCCCGGGTTCGATTCCTGGCCAGGGCACACAGGAGAAGCGCCCATCTGCTTCTCCACCCCTCCCCCTCTCCTTCCTCTCTGTCTCTCTCTTCCCCTCCTGCAGCCGAGGCTCCATTGGAGCAAAGTTGGCCCGGGTGCTGAGAATGGCTCTATAGCCTCTGCCTCAGGCGCTAGAATAGCTCTTGTTGCAATGGAGCAACGCCCCAGATGGGCAGAGCATCGCCCCTGGTGGGCGTGCTGGGTGGATCCCAGTCGGGCACATGCAGGAGTCTGTCTGACTGCCTCCCCACTTCTAACTTCAGAAAAATACAAAAACAAACAAACAAAAAAGAAATAGAACCCACTGCATCTCTTGGATGACTGGACACCTCTGTGCAGGGGATAAGCTAATGAGCCTGGTTCCAAAAGCCAATGTCCATAAGCCAGTAAAATGCAGAATGGTAGAGATGGTCTAATGCCAGGGTGTGCCCGGACCAGGGAGGGTCTTTGAAAGAAAAGGGGGGAAGAATATAGTCAATAATATTATGACCAGTTAGTACGGTGACAGGCGATTGCGACTCAGTGGGGTGATCACATTGTAAGGTGTAAAAACATCAGACGCCAGATTGTACACCTGGAACGAATGTCACCAATATAACAGTGTAGACCGAATAAAGATAAATTTAAGAAATAATTTGAGCTGGTAAGAAATAATCGAGCTTAGCAAATTCCCTCACCACAAAGACCGCCTCACAGGAAAGGGTCACAAAATGAGTCATTCTCTTTTCGTTACAGCACGGAAGTACAGCCACCAAACACAGGACGCGATCGTGCAGACGACGGAGCCCTGGGCATGTGCAATGAAAGGAACCCCAAACCCCCACCTCTGGCACAGCTACGCATACGGTGTTCTAGAACGGTTGGCAGCGCCAACAACAGCACAGGTGTTAGACCAGTGGGGTCCCACTGGGACCTGGATTCAGCACCTCACTGTACTTGCGTTCTGGCTAGGAAAGAATTCAGAGCCAAGACTCAAGCTGTAAGAGAAACTTTTAACTAGAAAGCCTGAGCCGTGGTGGCGCAGTGGATAAAACGTCGACCTGGTACGCAGAGGTCACAGGTTCAAAACCCTGGGCTTGCCTGGTCAAGGCACATACCGAAAGCAACTATGAGTTGATGCTTCCTGCTTCTCTCTCTTTCTCTCATTCTCTGTCTCTTCTCTCTCTAAAAATCAATAAGTAAATTTTTTTTAAAAAAAAGATAGGAGTGAGTGGTAGAAGATAGAAGAAATGGTTCAAGAAACAAGTTCCAGAGGCAGAAGAAGGGCCCTTGGCGCTTAAGGAAGGCAAAGGTGAGGTAACCTACCGGGCTGTGCCGGGGGGGGGGGGGAGGACAGGGCTGAAAAGGAACAGGTGTGTTCTGGAGAGAGGGAGGGGGAGAGAGGGAGAGGGAGAGGGGGGGAGGGAGAGAGAGAGGGAGAGAGAGAGAGGGGGGGGGAGGGAGAGGGAGGGAGAGAGAGAGAGAGGGAGGGAGAGGGTGAGGGAGAGGGAGAGGGAGGGAGAGAGAGAGAGGGAGGGAGAGAGAGAGGGAGAGGGAGAGAGAGGGGGGGGAGGGAGAGGGAGAGGGAGAGAGAGAGGGGGGAGGGAGAGGGAGGGAGAGAGAGAGAGAGGGAGGGAGAGGGTGAGGGAGAGGGAGAGGGAGGGAGAGAGAGAGAGGGAGGGAGAGAGAGGGAGAGGGAGAGAGAGGGGGGGAGGGAGAGGGAGAGGGAGAGAGAGAGAGGGAGAGAGAGGGGGAGGGGGAGAGGGAGAGGGAGAGAGAGAGGGAGGGGGAGAGAGGGAGAGAGAGGGAGAGGGAGAGGGAGAGGGGGGAGGGAGAGAGAGAGAGGGAGAGAGAGAGAGGGAGAGAGGGGGAGGGAGAGAGAGAGAGAGGGAGAGAGAGGGGGAGGGGGAGAGGGAGAGGGAGAGAGAGAGGGAGGGAGAGAGAGAGGGAGAGAGGGGGAGGGAGAGAGGGGGAGGGAGAGAGGGGGAGGGGGAGGGAGAGAGAGGGAGAGGGAGAGAGGGAGAGGGAGAGGGGAGGGGAAGGGGGGAGGGGGAGAGAGGAGGAGAGGGAGAGAGGGAGAGAAAGAGAGATAGAGGGAGAGAGAGAGGGAGAAGGAGAGAGAGAGGGAGAGAGGGGGAGGGGGGAGAGAGAGGGAGAGAAAGAGAGGGAGAGAGAGAGGCAGAGAGAGGGGGGAGGGGGAGGGAGAGAAGGGGGAGGGGGAGGGAGAGAGAGAGGGAGAGAGAGGGGGGAGGGGGAGGGAGAGAAGGGGGAGGGGGAGGGAGAGAGAGAGGGAGAGAGAGGGGGAGGGGGGAGAGAGGGAGGGAGGGGGGAGAGAGGGAAGGAGAGAAAGAGAGAGAGATAGAGAGAGGGAGAGAGAGAGGGAGAGAGAGCACTGGGTCCTCCATCTTACGGGCTTTTAAGGGCGGGGATCTTAGGGGAGGGCCCAGGGCAGGATCTCATTAGATATTCATCGGTGGTCCAGGTGTGTCCTCTCAGGGTCGTGGTCTCCACTGATTGGCCGGAGTCAGGGCAAGAGGTTCTTGGTCCATGCAGCCGGTCCTGAGGTCAGCTGTGGCATCCATTGCTTGTCTGGTTTTGCTGCATTTCTGGGCCTGGAGCTGGAACAGACTGAGACCCAGATGTTATCACTAGGGGTTGATGCCCTGGGGATATTCTTCCCCCTGGTCTCCTGGGTTGTGCCCCCCCAGGGGTTCTAACCGGCATGACTTACCACAGGCCAGAGGAGGAAAGGTCAGGGGCAGGCCTGAATTGTTGGCCAGCCACACTCTAGGGGAGGAAAGGTCACCCTGGGGCCAGTCCGTGTTTGGCGGTTCTGTCCTGTTGCTAGGCACCTGGGGCTCTCTGCCCCGAGTGACCTTCTGCGGCTGGCTTATTGCCCTGGCTCTGCTCACGTCTGTCTGTGAAGTGCCTATCACAGAGTGATCTGACTTCAAACATCCTGTAGCCGCAGGAGAAGATGGGGTGGGGTGGGGGTGGGGGACCACAAACCTGCAGAGCTTTCCTGCTGTTTTGCTGGCTTTCTGTCTGCTTGTTTCTTTACTTGTACAGAAGGCACACAACCACACCAGGAAAGTGTCAGTTCTGTTCTCACTATTGCCTTGGTCATTGCCATTGTCATTTAATTTTCCAGGAATGAGCACCAGGCCAGGAAATACAATCCCACCCCACCCCCCCGCCATGTGCTCTTCTCGGCCACGCTCTGGGGTGGGGGGCTCGCCCCTCCCCTCTAGGAGGCCGGCTATCGGCCACCTTGCGGCCACACGCGCCTGCCACCATCAGACTTCGTATGTCCAGCGGACACTTGCTGTCCGTGTTGGAGAAAGCCTTTTCTCCTGGCGTCAGCTTTTCAGGACATGTTGGTGCAGGTCTGGGGAAGCTAATAAGGGTCACTTTCTCAGTTTGGCGGCATTTACCAGACGCCCTGAGACACGAGGCCGCCACCAAGGGTGTATCTCCACTTTCCTATCAGGGTTGATAGGAGCCAAGGACGGGAGAAAGGGAGAAATGCCAAAAAAAACCCACAAAACCAACACCAAAAAAAAAAACCCCCAGAAGACTGGAATGGGAGGGGAGGGAGGCGAGGAAGAAAGAGAAGAGGCATGCCCCCCTCAGGACAAAGAGAGGAGGCATGCCCCCCTCAGGAGACTCTCAGCAGCCTGAGGCCCCAGCTCCCAGGAGCTTGGAGAGCAAGATAGACTTCCTCCCTCTTCTTCCTTCCTTCCCTCCTTCCTTCTTTCATTCCTTCCTCCCTTTCTGTCCTTTCTCCCTCCCCCTACTCTCTTTCTCCCTCCCTTTCCCACTCCTGCTCACCCTTCTTCTCTCTCTCTCTCTCTCTCTCTCTCCATCCCTCCCTCTCTCTCCTTCCCTCTCTCTCCCTCCTTCTCTATCCCTCTCTCTCTCTTTCTATTTTTCCTTCTTAACGACTCAAGGAAGAGCTGGCAATTCTTCACCCTGAAGGTCTAGAGCTCCTGGCACGTGCACTGTCTCAGAAGCATGAAGAATTTATTATCTATTTCCCCAAACAAAGCAGTAATTAGATCACTCTGGATAACTAATATCGTGTTTTCAGAAGCCCTGAGCAGACGATAAGCTAATATTTGTACAGTTGACCTGAAAACTGTGACAGCGAAGAACCTCTTGGAGAGATGCCCAGAAAGGCACCAATTATTAAAGGATTTAGCAATGCTGAGTGAGAAGGTACTTTCAGAATTCTTAAAAAAAAAACACAAAAACATTAGCAGTTTTGTAAATCACTGTTCAAATGAGTGGTGAGACTAACTGTAGCGTTAGTCTTTGACGGCATAATTACCTTGTAATTGTATAGCAATTATGTGTTCGACAGGAACGGTCCCCAATCAGCTGTCACCACTAAGAAAGATGCTGTAATAATCTGTATGGTCAAAGGCTACTGTTTTCTGGTGGCCATTGGACTGGCATCCTTTGGTTGCATTCAAGCATTGACGAAGATGGTGAGAGTTCTCCTCAAGGCAATTGGACACACATACATAACCCCCAAAGAAACAGCCCTTGTCTGTCACAACCCAGCTAGAGGCTATGTTACAAAATGTTCTGAAGACAAATTTCTGAAAATATGCCCCGTTGTGCAATCAGCTCCCGTGGGGCAATGAAGTCTCCAGAGGGGAAGAAGAAAGCACTTCCCAGGGGGCGGGGTGGGTGCGTGAGTTTCCTCCGAGAGTCTCCTCAGACGACCGGTCCGGAACTGTTCTTCCTCTCTGCTGTGAATGTGAAGCCAGCCCAGGACTGGGAACTACCAGTAACATCAACGAGCGGTGAGACGATCCCTCACCGAAAGATCTGTGTGTTATTTCCTCCCGGATTTTACACTTCCCATCCCCCCCCCCCCGCCCCCGCCTCCCTCACTGACACATCTGTGGTCTGTCTCTGACAGGCCTGGTGGGGCAGAGGGAAGGGTCCTTTTCAGTGAAGTGGGAGAAAATGTTTAACAAGCAAGCTGCCTGGGGGGAAGAAAAGTGTGCCAATTCCTGCAGTGTCAACACGCCCACCAGGGCTGACTGCAAACAGACCTGATCCTGATGCTACTTAATGCACGGTCGGACAAGATACACACAATCTGCCTTCACGGTCCTCTCTCTCTCTCTCTCTCTCTCTCTCTCTCTGTCTCATTTCTGAATCATTTGCGAGTAAGTTGAAGACTTTATTTCCCCCTAAGTATTATTTCAGATCACACTGATGTACCTGAAGGACAGACAGACAGACATAGGGTTCTCCGATGTCATTAGGGAACTAGATAGTTGCCATCTGTTTCTTTTGGTTTCCCAGAACCCCAAACCCCGTATCTGTGTTTTAGGGAACCCTCCACGGCCCCACCCCCCAACAATCCTCCTGAATCTGGGCAAGAAGCAGAACCGGAAGTGCCAGAGCCTCTCTTTCCCAGCATCCCTTGCAGTTAGCGCATGGTCAGGTGACGTGGCTCCCCCAATCAGGTGTCCGCCTGGCCTTTTCACTTGGGAGTTGGTGACACGAGTCACCCTGCGTGGTGGGTGGACGGGGGCTGCGGTGGCCTCCCTTCCCCTGCCCACTTCCCAGCCTCATTCTGGGAGCTGCTCCAGGCCCTTTCCACGGACTCTGTCCTTTCCTGCCGAATCACCCAGCGCTGTCACCAGCTGCCATGACACTGGACCCGTAGGGGGGTGCCACGCTTCCTCCACAGGCGTCTCGCCACACAAAGAGCAATATGGAGTCACCGTGACAGTGGATGTAAAATCAGGACGGGGACAGTTTCTTCATTTCTCACTCAGTGGACACTAGTCTGGGTGTCATAGAGGGCCAAGCAGTCTCTGGACACAGGCTTCCCGGGCCGCCCTCTCTCGGCCCCGGCACATCCTGATGGAGCTACAGGACCCAGGACATGCCTCACTCCTCTGGGCCTCAGTTTCCCTGTCCCTTTAGTGAGAGGCCAGTAGGTGTGGTGCTCACAGCGTCGCCATGGAGAGAAGAGACGCAGGGGAGGAGCTCTCGCTCAGCCCGTGTCCCCTGAGGGATCTGTGGCTTCCGCTCCCGTTCTTAGAACGTCCTGCTATCACTACAGGTCACTGTACGTCACTACTGTCCTCAGCAGCCTCTCGACAATCTGCCATTGTTTGGAGAGAAGCTATAGTGTTACCCTATAACACAAACTGGATTTTCCCAAGACTATCTTCAAGATCAGGGGTCCCCAAACTTTTTACACAGGGGGCCAGTTCACTGTCCCTCAGACCATTGGCGGGCCGGACTATAAAAAAAATTATGAACAAATCTCTATGCACACTGCACATATCTTATTTTAAAGTAAAAAAACAAAACGGGAACAAATATAACATTTAAAATAAAGAACAAGTAAATTTGAATCAACAAACTGACCAGTATTTCAATGGGAACTATGCTCCTCTCACTGACCACCAATGAAAGAGGTGCCCCTTCCGGAAGTGTGGTGGGGGCCGGATAAATGGCCTCAGGGGGCCGCATGTGGCCCGCAGGCCGTAGTTTGGGGACCCCTGTTCAAGATGTTGCGATCGGGTCATGGACTCCAAGGCCCACTCATGTTCTCTGGGCATCTCTGTAACCGCAAGGAGAGCCTGCCCCTCCTGCAAGGGGTTGACCTGGTTGGGTAAGCTAACTGCGCCCTGGACGTACCTTAAACCTCCCCCGGTCTGTGCTCCCCCGGGGGAGGGAGTGGACACGGTCCACGTGATGGCTCCTTGTGCCTGCCACGAGGCCCCGCATGGTGCCGTGACTTCCTGCTTTACGCAGCAGAGCCGATCCTGGGTCCCGGACCTCCTGGTAGGAACGTCTGTGGCACTTCGTCAACGGCAGCAGACAGTGGGCAGGACGTCTCAGACACGGTGTGAAAGTGTTGGTGGGGGTGGGGGGGCGGGGGGGGGAGAATACGAGTGCTTTCTCCTCCACAGAGAACACGATGATAAACTCCGTTTATGGAACGCCACGGGGCGACCTGCCGAGAGCCTGGAGAGACTATCCGCAGCCTTCGTCTCCCGCCGCGTCTAGGACCCCGTGAGAGGGCCCCAGCGAGGCACACCCAGAGCTGTCTATTCAAGGGGGTGCATTCCAGCTTTACTGATAAAGGCAGAACTCTAAAAGAACGAAAGTCACTTCAAGGGCGGAAATGATCCCCAAATGATCACGCGTCCCCTTAGGCGGACGTCCAAACCCACGTGTTCGGCGGCGTGAAGAATTGCTCACGAGGCCCTGTGGCGAAGGAAAGGGCAGTCGGCCTCTCTGCAGGATATCACATCCGCCCTACATATGGAAACAGTACATCATGCGCGTCGATGGGAACAATAGGGTTCAGAATAATTCTATATGAGCGGAGACATCGTTGGGGATTTACAGCCTTTTCTAAAATCTCTACCACAATATTTTGTAAAAATATCTGTAAAATTCTCTAGCGCACATTTTATTTTATTTATCTTACTATTTATTTATTTTTCTGCAGCTTTCTCGAGATAGATTTGACACATAAATTGTGTAAGTTGAAGATGTACAGCGTGATGAATGGCTACAGATATCTATTTCAGAAACGATTACAATGTAAGGTTGGTTAACCCATCCATCACGTCACGTAACCTGTACTTGTTTTTTTGTTTTTTTTTTGAAGTGAGAACATTTGAGATCTATTCTCTTACCAACTGTCAAGTATGCAATTCAGTATCGTTAGCTGTGGTCACCTTGCTGTATAGTAGACCCCAGGGCTTACTCACCTTCCGACTGGACACCCGTGCCCTCTGCCCTACGTCACCCCCTACCTGCGTCCCCCACTCCACAGCTCCTGGGAACCACCATTCTGTTCTTTGTTCTAGTGCACGTTAGTCTATTAAAATATAAACGAACACAGATAGCAATGGCTCTAAATGGCCTGGATTCTAATAATGAAAAGAAAGTGTTCTAATGTGATTAGATGAAAAGCAAAGCTAAATAAATAAACCGGACAGACCCACCACACGATGACCACAGAGGATGGGGGTGAGGGGGGGGGGAGCACAGAAAAAGGCAGACATCTCCTACTCATACGACAGAGCTTCAATGTGAGAAATCTGGAGTGAATTATGGAATCAATCAGGAACTGATGCCCTCAGACCTGCACATGGGGCAGTGCAGTGGGCTGAGTCTGATGTCCTGGATAATGAGCTGTGAGTCTGCACTTTGGCCGTGTCTCATCTGCCAACCAGAGGAGTACGGGGACCCCAGCGTCTCCCTGCCCCACCTTCTTCCTCCCGCACAGAAGAAGCGCCATGAGAGACTTCACCATACTGCTATGCAGATAACTAGCCGGCAGGTGAACTCCTGCATCACAGCTCTCGGTATAAGTGGCTACTCAACAAATGTCCTCCTCATGTCCTGTGCCAAACAGTAGAGCAGCAGAATGTGCAGAGGAACGTGGATTAGACGTACGAGGGAGATGGACAGTCGCCCCGCTGTTGTCTGAGACTGTCACTCACAGCTGCCCGGATTCAGGCGGGGGCCACAGCTCACACGGTTGTCTGGAGAGCGCGGGATACACACACAGGGTTTCGTAAACCGCACCGCAGCCTGGTGGCGTTAGTCATCGTCACAAGGCAAAGCATTATTTATGGGAAGTGATTCTGTTTCTCCAAGGTCATAAAGAGAGTCTGAATAAATTTTAAAGATGCAGAAGTCTTATCTCTGTATTTATGACCCCACTAGAACAGCTACTATTAGTATTTATGTATACACCCCAGAAGCTCTACGCCCGCAACATCTTTACGTGCTCTTCTGAATCATCATAGTATTCAACAAATGAAATAAAAAATCTTAATAGGAATTTACTTGGAAAATAAAGCACTGTCCATTGAAATAAAATCATCGTAATAAATGAAACTATGCCTTTAAACAAAGCAATGGAATGTTAGATTTTGGGTGCAGGGTTCATTTATGAGCTCTGATGTCATCTTTTTAAAAAAAAAAAATCACAAAAGCAACGTTCAAAAGATTTAGCAATTAAAAATGTTCAAAATATATAAATGCAGGGTGAGATAAAACATCCCCAGAAAAACATATCCAGAGTCCATACAATGCTGACAAAAATTTATCAGAAAGAAATGAAACATCCTACAGGTAAATGGACAAAGGATTTCACCCCACAGAGCATACTTCATCAACTTGGATGTGATAAATGGGAAGCAGATGAGACTATTTAATTAAATACCAGTATAATCTGCCTACATATCGGATGTCGCGCTAAGTGTAGATATATTAACTCTTTTAACCATCACAACCACCCTCCAAGGGAGAGACAGCACTTTTGTCCCCATGCTACAGATGGGGAATGACTCACCCATGGTCACACAGCCAGGCAGGGGCAAAGCCAGGGTTCAAACTCGGTGTGGAGTCTCTCTCGGCCACTGTCTTGCACACAGCCCTGGGGTGGAGGGAGCAGAAGATGTGTGTCCAAGCGTGGAGGCGTCAGGACGTCCCGTGGTCCAGGCGCAGAGAGGTGGAACTGTTCGAGGACTCTGCTTTTCCCCCAGGACAGCACCCTCTCTCGTGGGAGGGGCTCCCCGGGCAGTGGCTCCCTGCCCCATCCACCCCCTTTGCCGCTGCCTGTTCATTCTTCCGTCTTGTCACCTCCTTCAGGAGGACTTCCTAGCACCCGGGCTTGGGGACCATCCTGTGTGTCTCTACAGCACCCTGTCCCCACCCACCCCCACCTCCCGCTTTGCCAGACTGGCACCTCTCCTTGCCTGCAGCTCCCAGGGGCCCGGGAGGCTGGGGCTGTTCCTTCCCGGCCTGCAGCCTCAGCTCCTGCCCCCCAGCCTGGCCCGGGAGCTAGCTGTGGAAGAACTCAGACGTCGGGGGCCTGCAGACCAAGGTCTGGGAGCTTCATAACATTCCGCAGGAACACGCAGGGGTTTCCCTCCGCGAACACTGTGGACTTGAAAGCCAGTATTTCAGAGTATGCGCTCAGCATTCCACTGCGTCACAAATGGGAAGGGGCGGTGAGAGAGAGAGTACGCGTCTACGCAACTGGGATGTCAGGTAATTAACTTTTAATTTTTAATTCCAAGAGCATCACTGTAATGACAGACTTTAAAAACTTGCATATTATTCTTAAATAGCAAATTTCAATATAAAACACTGATGAGCATTGCTGTGATCTTTTTCAATGGCCCCAGGAAATGAGGTACAGTATTTGTTTGTCCCACTTGGCCCAGGCAGGGAGAGGTAGTGTTGCTGGCGGCGTAATTGGCCTAAGATGGTCCAGCTATGAAAGTCCACCTCTTTGGGGGACACCAAACGAACAAAAACACGGGAAAGCAAATTTAATGCGCAACGGAGATTGCTCCAGGTCTCCCGTGATAGGGTCCGTCTTCCGTGGCGGCTCCCACTCGTGGGTCACTTTGTCATTTCCCAAGTCCTGTTGCGTCTCCGCTCATTGTCCCTCCCATCCTGCGACGTTTCAGAGCTGCATCCCCCTCGTCTGACCTGGGCTGTGAAGAGGCCGAAAGGGGCGGGTCCTGCTGCGGATTCATCTGGGCTTCTCCTCCGCCCTGGGCGCCCCGCCTTCTCCTCCGCCCTGGGCGCCGCGCCTTTGGAGGGAGCATGCGTCAGGACGCCAGTTCTATAGATGGAGAGAGGATGACGCTGAGAAAGAGCAGGTAAGATGCTTAAGATTCCACGGCCCTTGAGCTGGGAAGTCAGGGCTTGGACTCAGCAGTTCTGGCTCAGAACCCACAACCCGCTCACTTAGCCCGGAAGGTGGCGGGTCTCCAACTGCGGTCCCCGCACCTGCCAGCCGCATTACGTCCTTCAGGGGACCCCAGTTAGAGATGCAGACTGCTGGCCCCACCTCGGGTGACGCTGACGCTCTTGTCCCTGCGTGTGTGTGTGTGTGTGTGTGTGTGTATGCACTTACACACGTGTGTACCTGTGAACACGTGTATACACGGCTGTGAACTGGCGAGGCAAGGGCTCCAATTCGGGCTCAAACCTGACTCCCCTCTTCCCCTAGTAGCTTTTCTCAATCCCTCTTGGACAGACACTGAATCACTCGGAGAGTTGAAAAGCAATTTATCCACCGTAAAAACAAAAGATACAAAGACACAAAAGAACACTCTCCTGAGCCCAGTCCAGAGTGGTTAGTCAGACTCTGAGGTTGATGCCAGCACTGTCTTTGTGCAAGGCTCACCAGACGCCACACAGCTGTTCCCTGACGGTCTTATGACCCTTGGCAATTGGTTCATACCCTAGAACCAGGGCCTCAGAAGTGTGGGGTCACTGTGAGGTCAGCCTTCACTGTCAGGTGACCACTGGGCCCTGGCTTTGGGGAGCCTCCATGATTTCCCTGTCTTCTCTAAGTGTTCAAACCCTAAGATGAAAAGTAAGTGTTCACCTTTGGTTGATGGGAAGTCCCTGGAGTAGGTGCTCCTTCCTGGTCTCCTTCCCTGGGGCGGGGCCAGGGAGGGGTCACCTGGGGAGTAAGCTGGGTTCCGCAGTTTCTGTATGAACCTTTCCATGGGGCCTTTGGGGGCCGTGGCATAAGTCAGATTGCTCCCCAGCTTCCCTGGTACAGGTTCACCTCTGTTCTTGCTGCTTTCACGCTGTCTTAGTGGGTTGACACCCTTTTTTATTGTTCCCGTGGTATTCCAGGAAGAAAGGTTCCTCCGTGCATGGGTTAAGCTTGTGCCTTTGAACCAGAAATCTGTACAGAGCATTCTAACAGGGTCCTCCTTCAGCCCAGTGTGGTGTTCAGATACACTCCCCCAACTCTCTCATCCTCATGGACTTCCGCTATTCTCTCCTGCCACAGGGCCTTGGCACATGCTCCTTGCCTCTACCAGGGATACTCCCTGCTCACATTCTTCCTGCCTAACCCTTTCTCACCCTTCACAGTCCTCTCCATGGACTGTGCTGGCAGTGCACCGTAGTGGGGGGTTGGTTATTCGATTCATGTCTGTCTTCTCAACTCAACTGCAAGTTCAAGAGGCCAGAAAAACTTGCCTGGCTGTGTGCACCATTGCCTGTATCCCTTCTACTCATGGCTATTTTCTGAAGGAACAAATGGATGGGTGGGCAGCTAGGGGCTTGAAGGCGTGTTGGTTTTGACAATAGTGCGAGTGTGATATGAGCTGGTTGCACGGGTTAGTGAAGTGGGTGCGTCTCAGATCTCTTCCAGCAACGTAAGTGCCGTGCAGGCCCCCCCTGATCTGCAGGCCCGCACTGGCAGCAAACTACGCCAGCTTCTCACTGAAAATACCTCTGAGGCCAGAAACGTGCAGGTAATGAAACACCTTCCCCTTCCACACTTACTGAGTGTTCAGTTTCTAATTTTAGCATCTTAAATAAAGCTGAGAGTTAGATCACCTGCGTTTGCTTCTTTCTTCTGCTTCTCTCCGATAATCTGTCCACATAACACATTAGGGTCTTAGTAACAAGGGCGCTTAACCCACACAGTTGTCAGCGAGTTGATTTTTGTGACTATTTATAGGAATGTTCAGTAGAAGCCATAAAGCAAATAAACCTGCCGCTATCCTGGGTGGCAGAAATGTTGCCACTTGCAGCAAGGAGTTCTGAGGGGGTTAATTAATTAAGCACTATCCTCTGAGTAGGACTCCTTTGGGCAAGCACCTGTCTAGCAAATGTGGGTGCTGTGTGGGTGGTGGCCCCCTTCTTGGATACAATGATTAAGGGTTCTTTGGTCTGACACAAGAGTCAGTGAGCAGAGACATTAAGAAAGGTTACTGCTAGCCTTTCCAAATGGCCATCTCCTTAAACCCCTCCCCCAGGGACAGTATGAATCTAGACCCACCCCTGACAAAGGCTTTTTATTGTTCTATTGTACTTATACGATGATGATGATGATGATGATGATGACGACATAGAACTAGAGAAGCTGTCATTCCTCCGAATGCTCATATTTGGGGCTTCTGTTATGAGTTCTGCACCTCGCTGTCTTTTCTCACGAAGGACTCCACGGTGGCTTGCTTGATGACAAGCAGTGCATGGGGGAGGTGCCCAGAAGAGAGGAGAGCTCCTGAATGAGTGTGACACGTGGTGGAGGAGAGAGACAGCACCCCACAGACTTCAGGGAGGGAAAACGGCTCTGGGACGCATTCAGGGGAAAATCAACTGGGTGTGGAGTATGTATCAGCTTCCTATTGCCATGTAACAAATTACCCCAAAGCTTAGCGGCCACTCCCCTCTCCTGGTTTCCGTGGGTCAGCAATCCGAGCGCCGTGTCGTAGCATCTGCCGCTGCGTGTCTCTGACAGGCTGAAAGCAAGGTGTCGGCGAGGTGTGACCACTCCGTGTGGACTGGGGAGGGACCAGCTTCCAAGCCCACGTGGTTGTTGGCAGGATTCTGCTGCTCACACGTCAGCATGCCTCATCCGAGTGCGCAAGCTGAAAAGGCAACAGAAGGTCCACCAACAGAGTGGAAGTCACAATGTTAGGTCACCTAATTATGAAAGTGACACCCCGTCACCTTTGCCACATCTGGTTGGTCAGAAGCAAGTCTCTACATGCGGCCCACAGAGGGTGGGAGGACCACGCCCTTCTCCATTCTTCTGGAAAGAGAGCCTGCTGGGGAGTGGTCAGCAACACAGGCATGAAGAGGCCCCTGGGGCTGTGTCTTCGTCCTGGGGCTGTGTCGGCGTCCTGGGGCTGTGTCGGCATCCTGGGGCTGTGTCGGTGTCCTGGGGCTGCCCCCACAGAGGACCGCTGCTGGCAGCTTCACAGCAGAAGTGGAGTGTCCCGCAGCTCCGGGCCCGGAGGTCTGAGATGCCGTGTGGGCAGGTCAGTCCTGCTGATGTCCGTGAGTGCGAGGCTGGGCCTGGCCTCTCCCCTCGCTTTGTGCTCGCCCAGTCCTCACACCATCTGCCCCGCTGTGTGTGTGTGTGTGTGTGTGTGTGTGTGTGTGTGTGTCTGTTCTGTCTCCTGGCCCACGTTTGCTTTTTCTTTCTTTTTTTTTATTCATTTTATAGAGGAGAGGGAGAGACAGAGAGAGGAGAGACAGAGAGAGAACGGGGGAGGAGCTGGAAGCATCAACTCCCATATGTGCCTTGACCAGGCAAGCCCAGGGTTTCGAACCGGCGACCTCAGCATTTCCAGGTTGACGCTTTATCCACTGCGCCACCACAGGTCAGGCCACGTTTGCTTTTTTTATAAGGACACCAGCCACCGTTAGGGTCCTCTCTGATGACCTCATCGTAACCTGATCGTCTGTAAAGACCTATTCCACACTAAGGTCACAGGCACAGGTACTGAGAGCTGGGGCACTTTAACATCTTTTGGAAAGACACAGTTCAACCTACTGTGCCAACTGCCAGCAGTTTTTATTTATCTTTTGACATAATTTTTACTTGACTAGGGTTTTGGCTCTTTTCAATGAGGCCATTGTTTTGTTTTGTTTTTCTTTCCCCCAGACGTTTAATTGTTATTTTTATTTTGAAATTCACGTAGTCTAAATTAATCACGTAAAACAGCGAACAATTGAGTGGCCTTTAGCCCCACTCACAGTGTCATAAAACCATGACTTCTCTTTAGCTCCAGAATGTTCTCATCACCCGAAAGGGAAATCCTGTAACCCCTGAACCGCTGCTGCCCATCGACCTGCCCCGACAGCCGATCATGGACCCCGACTCTCCGCCCGCGGGGGCCCCCAGAGAGCACACAGCCCCCAGAGAGGCATGTCACACTGCTGTGTGAGTCAGGGCTCTCCGGCGAGTCCCGGGAAACAGAAGCAGCAGGACACGGGCACACGCGTGTGCGTGCGCGCACACACACACACACACACGCACACACACACACACACACGCACACTGTCTGAGCCCAGTCTGCTCCGCAGGCCACACTCTCACCCCACGCTCAGCCGGCCGTCTCCACACCAGCCTTAATTAGCTGCTTGGCTGTGACTGCAGCCACCACCACTGATCACACCGCACGGGGACAGCGAGGCCACTGCCACCTCTCCCACTCTGGGGTCTTATTCTGTCCCCGCTCGTCCCCTTGGTCAGCGGTCAGGGGTTTCCTCCAGGGCGGGAGTAACTCAGGGCTCCCCATGAGGGACACTTTTAGGTCCTGCTGGTCCTCCCATAAGAGCTCTGCATTCCCCCCATCTCCTGCCAGCCCTGTCTCCCCTCGTCCCCAAGCTCTGTGGGGTGCCCCGTCTCCCCTCGTCCCCGGGCTCTGTGGGGTGCCCTGTCTCCCCTCGTCGTCCCCGGGCTCTGTGGGGTGCCCCGTCTCCCCTCGTCCCCGGGCTCTGTGGGGTGCCCCGTCTCCCCTCGTCCCCGGGCTCTGTGGGGTGCCCCGTCTCCCCTCGTCCCCGGGCTCTGTGGGGTGCCCCGTCTCCCCTCGTCCCCGGGCTCTGTGGAGTGCCCGCGGCCCATGCCACCCCCTCCCCACCGCCACCACTCCCTGCCCTTCCTGGCCTCAGAATCTTCCATGGCATTCTCTAGAGTAAACATGTGTGAATCTCTCAGCTGCTGGAAGTCACTGTGGGAGGCATAGATCACAGACCACAGAGGCAGGTATGCAAGAAAGATCGCTTTTATGTCCTGAAAGTAACAGAACAGGGGCGGTGCAAGGAGGGGCGGGTGCTGCAGGCCCACGGCAAGGCGAGGTCCTGCCCGTCATCGTCTGGCCAGGAGCTGCCTGGGCCGCTGTGTCTTCCCGGCTGGACTCAGCCAGGCACCCGTGCTCCCGTCCCCTGACCACCCGTCCTCGGGGACCAGCCCCGTCGGGGTCACTGATGAGGAGGCCCGCCTACACGTCCTGGCTGGCGGAGCCCGGCGCCTCAGTCCCTTCTCTCCGGCCTCCCGGAACCGCCTCTGGTCTGCACAGTCCCCTCTCCGCCTTCTCCCAGAGGCACATGGTGTCACTTTGTGTCCTTCAGAACTCCTCCCCTTAATTTCCATTACTGCCGAGAGGTTCGGATAGCATCGCGGGGACACCCTGCCCCACGCTGTGGAGGCCGGGACGCCCCACCGCTGTCCTCGGCCGGATGGGCCGGTGGACTGAGGAACACGGGGTGGGCAGACCGGAGCGCCTCTCCAAAGCTGTCCTGCCGCCCTGGGCGCTGCTCTTGGGGCACTTTCTTGGGATCTTTTCATAACAACCTCTGGGGAGAGGAAGGACTTAGAGGGGCCCACTGCAACCACGTAAGCTGCGTTTGCCAAAGCCCTGAGGTCTCCCTGCGGAAACAGCCTGGGGTAAGTGTCGCGGGGACTCAGCGGAGAGCCCACTTCCTTACAGCTCCGGGGGAGCACTCCCCAATAACTAAAAGGAGCGGTGGGGAGGAGGACACAATGATGGAAGGAGATGTGGGGATCCTCAGCCCGAGTGCCGGCTATGGGTGACGTCGAGGGCGGGGAAGGTGACATCATCTGTGCCGGCCATCGGCGAGTTCGAGGACTCGCAGTGCCCAGCACCCCAGACCTGTCACGTGCACGGCCTCCAGAGGGCCCAGGACGCAGGCCCCGGGGGGGGGGGGGGGAGCCGCCCGGCCCAGCTCAGGGGCCGTCCGCACGCCCGCGGGTGACCAGGCAGAGAAACCATGGCCGTGCAACGACCGGCAACTCTTTCCGGCGCCCGCCAGCGCCAGGCGCAGCGGGCGTTTCCAGACCTGAAGACGCACAGTGCCCGGCACAGGGCGCTTTCAGAGACAAGGTTTACAGAGCGCCCGTCCGCGAGGGGACAATGGGGGGGGGGGGTTCAGAAGAGGAGGAAACCGGGCGGACTGAGCGTTCCTGTTCTCTCGGGGAAACCAGAGACGCAGCAGGAACGCACGGGATGGAGGAAGGCTTCCTGCCAATCGTGGGGCAGGGACGATGGCAGTCCTCCTTCCGTGACTGCGGGCCTCCGCCGAGAGCGAAAGATGCCTGTCTGGGGAGCAGGCTGTTCCCACGGCCACCGAGCACACCCGTCTCCAGGAGACAGGCGGGGCCAGCGGTCAGCCCTCGGCTCAGGCAATCGTGCCGCTCGGTATCTATGGTGCTTTGCAACCAAGGGTAATTAAAAATGAGAACGCAGTCAGAGAGCGCGGCTGCCCAAGAACGACACACTTCTCTCAAATGAGAGTGAGAAACGATACTGAGATACTGAAAACCACAAGGGTTTGGGTTGTTTTTGTCCTTCTTACTTCATTTTAGATCAAATGTAGGAGACTTTAAAAGCCCTCAGAAGCCACAAGTGTGCACTGGGTAGGTTTCGATCGCGGCCTGGTGGTCCCGCCAGCATCCCAGCCACGGTTTAGCTGCCGCGAAGAGAGGAGTCCGCCTCAGAGCCCTTGCGGCTGCTGTCCCTGGCCTCTGCCATCCCTACTGCCAGTGGGCTCGCTTTACGACCTCAACGCCACGGCCACAGGACCCCCAGAGGACGCTTTGAGAAAGTGGCTGATAACATAGTTTGAGATAACTTAGAAACAAACTCAAAGGCTGACTTCCCAGGACCCACCACTCTCAGCAGCACCAGCCAGACAAAGGGGGTGGAGCCGACATCTTGCTCCTGACCACTGCTCGCGGTCCTCCTGTCTCAACGCTCCTGATGTCACACCCACAACGAGGACAATCACTGAGGCATCACAGAATACGGAGATAAGGAGGCAGCTTTATTATTTATTTATGTATTTATTTATTTATTCATTTTAGAGATGAGAGAAAGAGAGAGAGAGAGAGAGAGAGAGAAGAGGGGGAGGAGCAGGAAGCATCAACTCCCATATGTGCCTTGACCAGGCAAGCCCAGGGTTTTGAACCAGCGACCTCAGCATTCCAGGTCGATGCTTGATCCACTGCACCACCACAGGTCAGGCAAGGAGGCAGCTTTTGAGTTACGACAATAGTTCAGAGAATTTCAAGGGCACCCAGGTTGGGTTATGGACTTCTTCAGAAGAGCCCTCCTCTTCTGAGCACAGGGTTGTCCCAATCCTAAAAAAAATAAAAAACAGTTTAGACTGACTCACCAAATCACGTGTCTGCATCTGTATTGAAGAAGGAATGCTCTCATATAGCCGTTCAACAGCAGGATGGAATTATCCTCTGACCACAACAACATTGAGCAATAACAGAGTCAAGAAGAAAAAGGCAGGTGATTATCTCCACTCATACAGAAAATGTGTCTAGTGATGCCCAGTCCTGAGTAATGAAGAAGTAGTTCTCAGCGAGCCGGGAGGAAGGTGAACTTCTGTAACTTCATTAAGTTTTATACCCAACCCTTGAAGCCAGCCTTCTCTTCCCGATGGAGAAACTTTAGACCCATTCCTTCTAAGACTGGTTACAAGACAAGAATACCCATTATTGCTGGTACTTTTGAAGGTTCTGTTGGAGGTCCTGCCCCACGGTAAAAGGAAAGAAAAGGAACAAAGCAGAGGGGAATTAAAGAGGAAGAGCTAAAATCAGCATCATTGGCCCTGGCCGGTTGGCTCAGCGGTAGAGCGTCGGCCTGGCGTGCGGGGGACCCGGGTTCAATTCCCGGCCAGGGCACATAGGAGAAGTACCCATTTACTTCTCCACTCCCACCCCCTCCTTCCTCTCTGTCTCTCTCTTCCCCTCCCGCAGCCCAGGCTCCATTGGAGCAAAGATGGCCCGGGTGCTGGGGATGGCTCCTTGGCCTCTGCCCCAGGTGCTAGAGTGGATCTGGTCGCGACAGAGCGATGCCCCGGAGGGGCAGAGCATCGCCCTCTGGTGGGCGGAGCATCGCCCCTGGTGGGCGTGCCGGGTGGATCCCGGTCGGGCGTATGCGGGAGTCTGTCTGACTGTCTCTCCCCGTTTCCAGCTTCAGAAAAATACCCAAAAATAATAATAAATAAATAAATAAATAAAATCAGCATCATTTTCAGATGGAACGGTCCCTTACCTTGGACAACTAGCGGGCTCTTCAGACAAACCTCCACTAGCATTTCTCTACATCAACACTATCCACACAAACGGTCGTTCAAGGAGTAACTCGATCACAAGAACAATGCGTCCTTAAACATTGAGAAGGTAGCTTTGCCAAAAATACCTACGTTTTCTGTGGTGAGACTGCAAAATGATGTTGAAGGACGTAGGAGAATGGTGTGAATAATGTCTGAATAGATCTTTATTTTGTCTTAGCTTGTCAGGGGTGAGTATCGTATTTGAAGAGACCCCCCCCACACACACACACACATACACACACTTACACTTGACCTTTATACCATGCCCTTTATGACTGATGGGAATAGCTAACAGCAACACCCTGTATCCATGAAATCTGCTGATTGAATAGATTTTAAGTGTTCTTACCACACACACAATCATGGGGGGGTGGGTGACAGATATATCAACTTGATGGTGGTAATCATTTCACGGTATAGACATATTTCAGAAGAGCAAGCTGTACACCTTAAAGATGCACAATTTTTATTTGTTATTTTCACCTCGGTACACATTGGGGGAAATTCATTCCTCCACGCTTGCGTTGTTTGCATCGAGGGACGGGAGCAAGGCAGGGCAGTCCTCATGGAGCAGTGCTGAGAGTTTCTATTTTAAATGGGCTCTATCAAATCAATTTGAAAAATAGGTCAAAAACTCAAGAGCAAACAGGAGTAAAATAGAAACACATTTCAGGGGAGAGAACCTGCAGGAAAATACAAGACTATAAAAGCATGAAATGATGTTCAACTTCATTAAAAAAACAAAAACAAAAAAAAACAAGGCACTCAAAATAACAATGTATATATTTTCTTTGGGAATGCATAATGTGATGGATTGAATTGTGTCCCCTTAACATCCGTGTGTTGAAGTCCTAACCACCCCCCAGGACCTCAGAGCGTGACCGTAGGTGGAGATAGAGTCATTAGAGAGGTGACTGAGTTATAAACAAGGTCATCCGAGTGGGCTGGTGTGACGGGCGTCCCTGTAAGAGAGGAGATTAGGACACAGATACTCAGAGGAAAGACCGTGTGAGGACAGATGGAGGAGACGGACGCCTCCAGGCACAGGGGGAAGGCCTCAGGGGACACTGACCCCGCCAGCACCTTGACCTCAGACGTCCAGGGTCACGTCTCTGTTCCTCCTTCACAAATCCCGACACCGCGGTCACGTCTCAGGGCATGTTTTTCACTAACTCCCAGTCCTCCGCTCCCTAAGAATGAATTGAGGTGATTTACAAGCTACTTGTGACATACAAAAGATAAGACGAAATGTTTAAGGAAGTCAGATCATTTGGAAAAGATGTACAGGGAGGTGGTGTAAATTACTACACACAGAGAAACATACCATCCTCTTCGGGGGAGCTGGCAAAGGGAGTCACTGATTTGGCTCTGAGTTACAGCAAAGGAAAAGAGGGAAAATGTCACCGCACATCCAGGAAGACATAACAGGTCCCAGGGGCCATCCGGCCAGGTGCCTCAGTTCATAGGGATCGCTCCTGAGATGGAGACAAGGGCTGTGTTTTTTCTCTCTCATCACCACCTCAAACTGTGTATTGTCACGTTTCCTGTTCATTCCGTCATGACATCTTGAACAGAACCCCAAACACAGCAAACTAATTAAAGTAAGTTTTGAATGCTTATTACATTTGGTTTTATTTGTTTGTTTGTTTTTAGGTGACAGGAGAGGAGATTGTGAGATAGACTACTGCATGCACCCTGACCAGGATCCACCTGATTACTCCACCTGGGGCCGATGCTCAAGTACTGAGCTATTTTTAGTGCCTGAGGCCAACATGCTCAGGTCAACCAAGCTACACTCAGCACCCGGGGCCACATTTGAACCAATCAAGCTACTGGTTGCAGGAAGGGAAGAGAGTGAGAAGGGGGAGAGGGAAGGGGGAGAGGCAGATGGTTGCTTCTCCCATGTGCCCTGACCAGGAATCAAACCTGGGACATCCATACTCCAGGCCAACACTGAGCCACTAACCAGGGCCACCCTTATTTTCAATATAATTTGTTTTATAGTAAACTTATATAACTTAACTTTTAATCGTGGCTCACAACTGGCTCACGAAAATCCTGAAAATTTCAGTCACTTCCCATAGGTCGCTGGACACTGGCTCCAGGAGATACCCAGACTGAACAGCTGAACAGGCGTTGGTGTGCCAGCCTTGCCCAGGGCCCCTCCGAAAGGAACTGGTCCTGTTTGCTACAGAAAGGCCAAGGGACCTTGTTGGTGCCACGTGAAACCCCTGGGCCGGTGCTGGTTGGATCCAGTTGAGCACACATGACCTATGGGAGGACTGTCAGTGGACAGACTGGGTCAGGTCCTCTGTATCTTATGCCGCGGACCAGCGCAGCTCCAAATAACGGTGCGGAATTAAGGAAACACACTTTGTCAGAACAAAACCGATGGGACCGGGAGGACTCCTCAAACTGCCTGGCAGCATCTGAGTGCCTCACAGCCCCAGTTTGCTTTATTATATAGACCTATGCAAATCAAGGACCCTGATACAAAGTTGCACATCAAAGGCTAAGACAGGAATTCTCCCAAGGCAAAAACAGGATACATTAGTGAAATTTACAAACATCTGAAACAAACAAAGAGTCAGAGGAAGGGCATGTATATTGCTTCCTGCAACCCAAGGAAGGAAGTGGAGTGGGTGCAAACACTTAGCATCAAAGCCAAATATGGAGATGGAGGGGGGAGAACTTAGCCCCCTGCCAAGCCTCGAATCTATAATGGCTTTTTGTCATTAACGGTCCACAACAATCTTAGGATTAGGTGATGGGTGCATGGTAGTCATTGCATCGTTCTCTTTATATCCTGCTATTTTCTCAGCTTCGTTCAGGTGTAATGGACAGATAAAATTGTAAGCTATGTAAGGTGTACCGTGTGACGATTTGACACGCGTGTACATTGTGAAAGGGTTGCCCCATCACGTTAATTAACACATCCACCACCTCAGGTATTTACCCTTGATTTTATGTGAGAAAGAACATGTTAGACCTACTCTCTTAGCAAATATCAAGTATACAAATACAGTATTATCAACTCTAGTCAATGTGTTATCATGTATTTTTTTAAAATGTCTAAATCAAGAAGCTTTTACAAAAATTAATTACAGCTGGAGCCAGAGCTTCTGAGCTGCTTCCTCAGGGAAGCCCTCCCTGATTCGCAGTCCGGGTCGGGGCCTCTGGTAGAGGCTCATATCTCACCGTACTCACCCTTTTGGGCAAAGCCTTGAGCGGCGATCAGTGAGGAAGGTCAGGTCCGTGCTCTGAGTGTTCTGGAGTGTTCTGGAGTGTTCTGAGAGGCGATCCCAGCCAGTGCAGAACGTGCAGCCCTGTGGGTGTGGCACATGGCGAAGTCACGCAGGCGACACTCAAATATCAGGAGAGCTAGAGCACCCGTTGGGCAAGTGAGCAGGCTGGTATTAGGTGCCACCCCAAGGAAGGGGGCAGCCGCCAGGAAGACAGGTGGGCCCGTTTCGCCCGCCCAGGTCCCCAAACAAATGTGTGTACACAGGAGCAGAACCAGGGCCTCACGGCAGGCGGCAAAAAGGCAGAAGTTTCTAGAAAAGAGAGCCAAGCATAGTCAGTTCCCATGTTTAAAGTAACACCTGCACGTTTTACAAAAGTTTGACAGCACAGGAGAAAACAAATAAAGAGAACACCAACCCCCAAGTCCCCGGCAGACAATGCAGACGAGAACGCCCCTGAAGTCTGACAGCCGCTCGCTGGCCACGCGGCGATCCTGCAGACTGTTCTAGAGCCCCGCTCTCCGACATTTTAAACTGCGACCTAAGCATTTTGTCAAATGCTTGCCATTTGAAGACCAACATACAAGAAAACTGAGATGTGTTTTGGAAGAAGAGGCGGATGAACTGAGCTAGACACGGATTCTAGATTTAACCCACGGGCGCCCTTCACTGAGGCAGGCCTGAATCTCAGAGGACAAGCCCAGCAATGACCACAATGAGGGGCATGGGACATTGTAGGGATGCAATAGGGAATTTGCAGAGACATCCCCTCATAGCTAATGCTAAAGCTGTCAAAGGCCTTTAAAAAGTCTAAGTGGCCTGACCTGTGGTGGCATAGTGGGTAAAAGTGTCGACCTGGAACGCTGAGGTCGCCGGTTCAAAACCCCGGGCTTGCCTGGTCAAGAAACATATGGGAGTTGATGCTTCCTGCTCCTCGCCCCCTTCTCTCTCTCTCTCTCTCTCTCTCTCTGTCTCCTCTCTCTAAAATTAATAAATAAAAAAAATCTAAAAAAAAAAAGTCTAAATGTTTCATTCAAACACTTTTCAATCTTTCAGAACTTGAGAACATGACATTTTGTTTTAAAACTCCACTTCAAAGCTTGAAAAATGAAGGCAGACAATTTCCTCGGGCGAGACCAAGGACCATCTCTGAGCTCTTGAATGTCGGGCTGCGGAGTCATCGTCCCAAAGAGCAGAGAACCACATAGAATGGGCATGAAGGAAAAGCGCTTTGAAAACGTAAATTATTCTTCGATACGAACCTGCCGGTGCCACTCACTTATTTCCTTGTCAAAACGGCTTTCCCAAGAGGGGGTCTGACGTGTCCGTCCGTCTGCAGGTTAGATGCGACCGTCAGAGCAGGCGGAGACGAGGATGTGACCACGCAGCCGCTCGGTGATTTGCAATAGCTCTCCTGTGACATGCGGAATTTACGGCGGGAAGGTAACCCGTGCTGTTTTTCACATCACACACAGGAACACAAGTGCAGTTTCCATTCTCTCCGTCCGCAGCCTTGGGTCTGCTCATCAGCTCCCCTTCAAAGATCAATATCGTTAACGCAAACGTCAGAATAAAACGGGAAAGGGCCTGGCTTCTTTGGTTTAAAAAAAAAGGACACAAGAATTTTTGTTTTCAACGCTAGGGAAGAAGGGCACACTTTGTTTAAATGTTACGGCTTCTACTGAGGTCTTGCCTCTCCGACCTTCTAAACCAGGCGAGGGTGCTCCCCAAAGCCTCCCCACACTCGGAAGCACTCGTGTAACCCCATCATGAGCTGCCCCGTCAGTTCTGATGACCCTCGTGGCCGGGTGCACACAACTTGAGACAAGGCTCAGTCACGGTGTCGGGGCGATGAGCGCCCCGCCCGTGCACAAATAGTGCGCTGATGTCCAAAGCTCTCGGGCACCACGCGCCTGTGCTTGAATCCACGACATCATTGCTGTCCCTTCTCTGCACGCTCAGCTCCTCTCTCTCTGCTCATCTTTCTCAGGGTTCTGCTGTGCTTTCTCTTCCTTGTCGGCCCTCACCGTTGCCCTCTGTCCCTCCCCTCCCTCTGTGTCTCACTCAGGGACGCCGGTGGCCTGGATGGGTTACAGTTCAAGTCTTGCTATTCGCCATCGCTACGGTCTGTCTACCCGGTCACCAAAACACGGAACCCGCGAATATTGAACAACGGTTCCTGGGGGAAATACCGGGGAACTTTCCTGCGTGTTGCTGATCACTACATTTTTCATCAGCCCATCATAAAAACTTGCGTTATGAGTTTCTGTTTAAAGACACCGGATGTAATAGATACATTGTGGCTTCCTTAACATCCAGCTCCCAGCCAGCAGCTTCTGACTCAGGCCTGAATGTCTAACACCGTTTCTCCCTGCGTGTTGCTGATCACTACATTTTTCATCAACCCATCATAAAAACTTGTGTTGTGAGTTTCTGTTTAAAGACACCAGATGTAATAGATACATTGTGGCTTCCTTAACATCCAGCTCACAGCCAGCAGCGTTCTGACTCAGGCCTGAATGTCTAACACCGTTTCTCCAGGGGGCACGTCTCAGTGTTCCTGTGCTTAGAAACACTCCTCAGCATAGGGGCCACTTTAAACAGCAAAACTACCCATGAAAAGCACAAAAACGTGGGGGAATAAAACCCGTGGCCCTAAATAGACTGTGGAAAGGACCCATGTTTCCATCCGGAGGACGATCCGGTCCCGGTCTTTTTTGAATGTGTGCAGTATATGGGGGAGCAGGTCGCAAGGAGGCGTGGATGGTCTTCAAACTGTGGTCTTGGGACCCCAGGGATTAGGTGGGGGGCTCGGAGCTGGGAGCAAGGAGACCAGGACCCTGCTCCTTCCCCCTCCTCCCAGGCAGCCCCGTCTTTGGTGGGAGAACGGCTTCTGGGTCACTCAGACCACACACACACACACACACACACACTCAGACCACACACACACACACACACACACACACTCAGACCACACACACACACACACACACACACACACACACACACACGGCCAGCCCAGGGGTGGGCACCTGCCGCTCTGGGTTCATCCCAGGACCCGGACTCCTTCTCTGCCAGGAATCCGCCCGAGGGGCAGGAAGGGTGGCCAACAGGGCAGGGTCCCCTCCTGCAGGGGACGGAACGAGGAAGGCAAGCCCCCCCTGTGTGGTCCACACCCCACCGCAGGGATGCTGCGAGCCCCGTGTCGCTAGGGGCTCCTCCTGCCTGGGGAGGACGCCATCGCCAAGGAAAACGGAACCAGAGACCAGAGACAGAGAAGGAAACCGAGCTTCATTCAGTGTTTGTCCTGCTGGTTGTTGTTGTTTTTTTCCCAACCCAGTTTGATGTCTGTTTTTCTTATTTTGACAAGCAGAAGGATAAATCATTTCTTAAATCATTAAACTCACAAGAAAATGATTTGTCCTTGGTAAGTGATGATTGATCCACCTTTAATTTTTAAACAGGCAGATGGCAAATATCTACCCAAGTGACTCAGAAAGAAAAATGACAGGGTGGTCTCAGGAGCAGGGAGGCTGGGCACAGGCACACTGCAGGGGGCTCCCCCCAGGGAGCCCAGAGGAGCCAGCAGGCAGCTGCAGGCTGCTCACCCTGGGTCACGTCTGACTCCTGTTCCCTGCGGCATTCACTCCCGGTTGCCGCTGCGGAGTCCTCTGGGCTTGTGTTCCGTGGATCTGGCCCACAGAACGCGGCAGCCCCTGTGGCTAACAACCGGCCCGTCACCCCACTCCACCCCAACCCACCCCACCCTGAGCTGGCCTGAGACTGGAAGTCTCCCAGAGTGGCCACCCCTCTCAAATCTCTCTGTCACTTTTAAACCGGGGACTTCTCATCCACGGAGGCTAGCTGACATCATCGTTTTGACCCGGAGGACCTGTGCTTCTCAGAGGTGCAAGCAATAGACCTCACTACTCTGTCCTGGTTTATTCCATGATCTGCTTCGTTGAAGAACAAACGCAACCACTTGCTGAGTTCGAACTGAACTACCTGTCAACAAAAGTAACCACTTGCTGAGTTCAAACAACGTGTGGCATTTTAGATGTATCAACCCACAAGGAGGAGGTATGCTTTCCTACTTCACAGACTAAACCCCTGAAGCTCAGAGAGGCTAGGGTGACCCATCCAGGGCCAGCAGCTGGTCCCCAGGGAAGGGGCTAGAGCAGGGGTCGGGAACCTTTTTGACTGAGAGAGCCATGAACGCCACATATTTTAAAATGTAATTCTATGAGAACCATACCATATAACACTAAATACAAGTGAATGTGTGTATTTTATGTAAGACCAACACTTTTAAAGTACAATAAGTCTCTGGATTCTTTTTAATAATGTTGTTATGCTGTTGCTAACCAATGATGAATAAAGTACTTCTTACCATTAATGCGACTTCTGGTGCTGCATGGTTTTGCTGATGGCTTTGTAGTCTGGTTAATACGTGGTGAGGTTAAGCTTCATGCAGGTGTTGAGACTTCTATCCGTTAAGCGTGATCGTAGGTTGGTCTTAACGTTCTTTAGATGTGAGAAAGACTGCTCACATGCATACGTAGAGCCAAACATTGTCAGTACAGCAATACTCACACGCTGCAGTGTGTGGTATGTGACAGGAAGTGCGTTCCAAGTTTTGACAATCAGCTGGTCCGCGGGTTGAAGATTTTTTATTTCTCTCCACTTGTGTTTGCTCACCAACTCTGCTTGCTATCATGCAAGTCTTTCCAAATCTTCATTCAGTGACTTGAACTTATTCACCCACGTGTCTGAGGCCTTCAGATCAGCAGCTTGTAGCTCAATAATCTCTGACGGAGACACCGGGGATGTAACTCAGGTCGGCGCTGTCCACTGCACACTCGTGTGGATGGGTGATGAACTTAAAAAGACAAGTGCATTCAAGAAATTCTCCAAAGTGCGCTTTCAATGACTGCAGGAGGTTAGAGGTGAAGCCTACTAGCTGCTGGAGATCAAGATGTTGAGCAGGGTCACTTGCTGTGCATGCATCTTTAAACTCTTCCAGTTTTTCAAAGTGTAGTAAACAACCTGTTTCAATGTCTGTGATGAAGGGTTCCAGCTTGTTTTCAAATGCAAACACTATTTGTTGAAGGGATAAGACTGTATTTCCAATGCCTTGCATTTTCACATTGAGCTGGTTCAGATGTTCAGTCATGTCCATGAGATAGTAGAACTTCAGGAGCCACTCAGTGTTAGCTAACTCAGGATGCTCAACGTTTTTCATTTCAAGAAAAGTTTGGATTTCGCTCAGAAAAGCCACGAAACAGCTGAGTACCTTCCCTCTTGACAACCAACGCACATTGCTGTGCAGAAGCAGACCAGGATAATTATTCCCAACTTCACCCAGCAGTGTTTTAAACTGGCGATCATTTAAAACTCGGTTAACAATGAAGTTGACCACCCGAATGACCAGCGACATCACCTCACCAAGCTGCTCACCACACATCTGAGCACAAAGCGCCTCCTGATGTAGGATGCAGTGAAAACTTAGGATGGGTCTCTTTTCATGTTCATGAAGAAGTACTACAAATCCTCTGTTTTTCCCCACCATGCACGGAGCACCATCAGTACACACGGAAATAAGTTTATCCATCCGTAGATTTTTTTCTTTAGCGAACTCAGTGAAAGACTTGGATAAATCCTCCCCTCTGTTGTCTCTTTCATAGGCAAAACAGCAAAACTTTCCTCACGTAGTGTGTCACCGACAGCATACCTTGCAATCATGTTGAACTGGGATAAATGGCTTACGTCTGTTGACTCATCCAAAGCGAGAGAAAAGAATGGTGCTGCATTTATGTCCTTCACTTGTGTTGCCTCAATTTGATTTGCCATCATGATGGTACAATCGTGAACAGTTCTTGCCAATAGAGGCATGTCTTTTATTCATTTGATTATCTTGTCTTTATCCGAAAAGTTGTCAAAAAGTTCATTGGCAACATCAAGCATGAATTTTTTGGCATACTCCCCATCTGTGAATGGCTTTCCGTTTCTCACAATTGCTAAAGCACCAGCAAAGCTAGCCAAATTCCAGTCACCTTGTTGGGTCCAAACACGGAGTTGCTGCTGACTAGCTTGCACTCTGCACAGTAGCTCTTGACATGCTTTCTTCCTGCTGTCCCCTGCTGGATATTTCGATGCAAATGTAGTATGGCATGTGTTGAAGTGCCGCTTTATATTTAACCGTTTCATCGATGTAATTTTATCATTGCATATTAGACACACTGCAGAACCTGCTCTCTCCACAAAGGTGAATTCCTCTATCCATTCCTGCTGAAAAGTACGATACTCATCTTTTTTTCTTTTAGCCATCTTCTTCGTCAAAAGTGTTTCTGCAATTAGCTAGCTGACTACTTGATTAAAAGGAGGGAAGTTTACTTCCTGACCTCATAACGAACCATGGACTTTACGCATTATCCAATAAAAATCTGGTGTTGTCCCGAAGGACAGCTGTGATTGGCTCCAGCCACCCGCAACCGTGAACATGAGCGGTAGGAAATGAATGGATTGTAATACATGAGAATGTTTTATATTTTTAACGTTATTATTTTTTTTATTAAAGATTTGTCTGTAAGCCAGATGCAGCCATCAAAAGAGCCACATCTGGCTCACGAGCCATAGGCTGGAGGGTTCGTACCGGGATGCAAACAATGACTCTCCCGATCAAGGGGACAGTCCCTAACCTGAAGGGTCCTTGTTTGCTCCCTAGCTCAGCGGCCTGGGTTGCTGTTCCAGAGAAAATAAAGCTGCGTGTCCTTGTGCTCTGGCCAGACTGTCTGTCTGTCCCTGTTTCTGCAGCAGGTAGTGGTGGGGCTCTCAGCAAGGAGACAGAGACGGGTGAGCAGAACCGAGTGGAGACCTGAGCTCCAGCCGCCGGGGGCTGCGCAGCAGGTGACATGTGGCGAGTCCAAGTTCAGCTGGGCAGTGGGTGCGACGCACACACCAGGCTTCCAGGGCAGTGTGAAAATGAGGGTGTCCGAGGGCTCATCAATAATTTCTCTGCAGTGGACTGTATGTTAAAATGATCGTCTATTGGCTACATTGCGTTAAGTAAGATATATTGTGAAAATTAATCCCACTTATTTCTTTCACAGTTTTAACATGGTTATAAACTTTCATTACATAGGTGAGGCCCCGTCACATTTCTCTTGGACAGACTGGACTGGACGGGTACATGTCCTGAAGCAGGTTAGCGTGACCACCACCAGAGCCTTCCAAGGCTGCGGAAGAGAAACATTTCAGAAGAAATAGCCTTCAGGATAGAAAAAGGGTTGTTTTTTTATGAAATCCGTAAATATTCAGACAGAGTATTAAATTTGTGATGCTCGATTATAACTAATACAATGATTAAGAGTCTGTCTTACGTTAGCAGGAAACGCCTGGTTGACCTTGGAGCTTGATCAAAGCTGGAAAATCACAGGGTTGAAGAGGTTGCTTCTAGGTGGCCCTAGCAGGTCCAGCCTCCACCGTCCCCGCCTGGCACTGGGCTCCTGCCGGTGACACTGGCCAGAGCTCAAAGGGCAGGTGGGGAGAGAGGCCAGCGCACCTGTTCTCTTGCCGGGCTGGGCTGTGGGTTGGTGTGGCTGCGACCCCTCCCCACGACCACAGCTCCTGACAGATGGCCAGAGCATTCTCTCACGAGAAGGCTGATGCACCCCCGTTATTCCCAACCAGCCCCCTGCTCCAGGACCCCGGCTGCTGTCCTCACGGAGACCCCTCCCATCTCCTCCCTCCCACACGGTACCGTCTCTTCCTCTTCCACATCTCTCTGCGTCCCGACAGCATCACGGCGAAGACAGATGTTCGCGAATCAAGGTAGATGTGTCTCATTCTGTGGAATCAGTGCACTTTATTTCGACCAACAGCATTTTTACATTAAAAGGATTCCCAGCTATGCAAGAACACAGCCCAGATCGCACGGCCGTGATGTCGTCTGGTGTGTCTTATAGAACACACGCCTCTTCTGCTTAGTAGGACACGTGTAACAGGAGGTTCGCGTTGAGGCTGGGAGTGTGGGATGGGGTGGAGCAGGGTGAGGGGCGGGCAGGGAAGATTTTGACCTGCCTGGCCTCCCTCCACCCCTGGGACAGCCCCTGAGAGCTGCAGGTCTTCTGTGAGCGTTATGCAGCCCTGTCTAACTTAGTAACCATTGCACCAGGCGATTTCAATCAATAGGAAGAGCACATTGACTGACTAGCTCTTGACACCTTATTTTTATATTGGATACTGTATTGGTTTGCTCCGGTTGCCATAACAGAACAGCAAAGACTGGGTGATGGTGATTTAATCAACAGAGATTTACTTTCTCACAGCTCGGAGGCTGGAAGCCCAAGACCAAGGTGCCAGCCACGGTGATTTCTGCCAGGACCTCTCTGGCTATGGCCGCCTTCTCACCATGTCCTCCATGCCCACATCCCCGGTGTCGCTCTGGGCATCCAAATCTCCTCTCCGTATAGGGGCCCCAGTCAGACTAGATCAGGGCCCGCCCTAACAGCCTCATTGTAACTTACTTAGTCTCTGAAAGACCCTCTGGCCATGTACAGTCACAACCAAGGTGCTGGGGGTCAGGACTTCAGCACATGAATGTTGAGGGGACCTGATTCCGTCTATAACACATATGGTGTCATTCTCTGCCATGGCTTCAAATACCAGCTTTGCCCCTTTCTAATGGTTTATCCATCCTCAAATGCATTAATCTCCCTGAGCCGTAAATCCCACCTTTTCCAAATGCAGGTCACGACCACCACCTCTTAGAGGGCACAGGAGGGATTAAAGGACATCATGTGGGTGAAGTGACCAGCACGGTGAGTGGCACATGGCGGGGGCTCGAGTAACGTAAGTTCCCTTCCCCTTCAATATTTTTTCCTCCCGTCTCTGTATCTGCAGACAGGAGCCCCATCTTGACCTTTCACAGAGAGGAGTGAAAGTGTCATTACAAAGCTTATAATGACAATGACAGGTGGCGACGCCTCCTCAGCTTCCGAGGCCTCTGGCCCAGGACTGCGGAGGGCCAGAGGGAGATGGCTACACTTTATGAGAGCAGGAACCCTACGTTCACATCCTGGGTCTCGGGAGGAAAACGCAGGCTTGTCGCTAGGACATCCTGCCTACTCCGAGGTCACTGAGGGGCTACAGAGCTCTTCCAGCTGTTTGCACGTCCGTTTCTCAGCTACTGTTTTTAAGGTGACTTTTCTGTCTTTCCCTTTTCCTTTTTTTTCTTTTTTCTTTTTCTCTTGGCTAATTATATTTCCACAATGAGCACCTTTTCACTGGGCAGACTATGTTTATTATCATGATTGCTGGCCATAGCCTCTTAGGCTTTTATAGACGGAGAAACAAAGATTATTTTTCAACTAGTTCAAATGTACTTTAAAATTTCATGGGGACTACGATTTTTTCCCCCCACTTGTTCCCTATTCTCTTCTTCCTCTTGCTTTCAGTTGTCTTTCAACGGAGAGAGGACTTTGAGAAAAAATCTAAGCAACATTCTACAAATAACACTTTCCCCTCCGCCCCAGCCAACGACTAGAAGTGTCTGTGAAGGTTCGGCTGCGTCTCAGAATCTCCGTTATTCTGTGTGACGCACTCCGCCTGTTGCCGCCGTCTAATAAATCCATGCCGTCCAGGCTGATGGGACCTTCATTAGCTCTTGCCCGGCGTGTGGACCCAATTTTGGAAATTGCTAAGTGGATCCATCTGCTAAGTGACCACCTGGTCTTCCCCAAGGGCACTCACGAAGGACTCGCAATAAATCTCGTACGAGGGAACGCCAAGTCCCGCGTCCTGTGGAACTGCGTCTAGAGGGCACGGCTGTCCTTCTCGATCCTGGGGCTCTGTCTAAGAAATGCCTCATTCTCCAAATTAAACTAATGTTTTTCTTCGTCACGGAGTCCGTCAATAATCCATTCGGCCTTCATGGTCAGATGTTGCCAACCTCCTAAGGTATATACAGCACCGTACTTTTCCTGCGGAAAGAGTGGGGGAAAAGACCCAACTAAGCTATAAATGGAAAAACTCAGCTTGAAAATGAAGGTTTCTTTGGAAGGCTGGGTAGATCCAGCAACATGAACCAAAGAAGTGACAAACAGGTCCGTGGGAGATTTGCGCATGACTTGGATAACTCCTTATCTGCTGATGTAGAACTTGGAGGGTGTGGTAGCAAATTCACAGGTAGTCTGTCTCACGTCACTGGGCGAGAGGGGGCGTGTGCCTTCACAGAATCCATGGTTGGCCCACAGCCTGCAGGCCAGGGCCTTGACCTCCAGGTTGACGGTCACAACTGACGCAGTGAATGAGTGACATCCCACCAGAGCAAGACTCTATGCTTGACCCCTGGTCCCCTGGTTGGACAACTCCCACCCCTTCCGAGTTGCCTCACAGGATGGAGGGGTGCTCACAGGACAGGTGTCCCTGGCTCTCTCACTGGGGGGGGGGGGGGAGGTGTCACCGGGGACGGAGACTCCTACGCTGTCCGCCAGCTTTTCCTCCTGCACACAACGGGGCAAGCAGGCCTTCCGCGCCCCCTCCCCCACTACAGATGCGGAGAGGGTCCTCGGAGGAGACTGTGGCGAGGATTTGAAAAAGAAAACTGACCGACGTGGTTTTACTAGCACGGTCTCCTCTGGTGTCAACTGAGGTGTCACTTCAGGTGATATTTCTCTCATAGTTCTAGTACAATGGGGTATTTGTTAGGAAGTCTTCCTCCTGGCTGTCTCTAAATTCTCTGTTTCCTGTTCGAACTCTTTCTTGGGTGATGGGAAGAATGTGGGATGACCGGTGAGGGCTGGATTCTGCCGGGTGTTGTACCATAACCAGCACTCCAGAGAGGTGACAGAACAAAAGATGTGGGATGACCGGTGAGGGCTGGATTCTGCCGGGTGTTGTACCATAACCAGCACTCCAGAGAGGTGACAGAACAAAAGATGTGGGTGGCCGTGGTCCCGTCACAACCTCAGGGACCAGCCACAGAAGCATAAAAGAATCTTGGCGGAAGTTCGACGTGGGTTACAGGCAACCACAAGGAACTTGCTATCGCTAGTGGCCACACGGTTGCAATACATTCACTAAGAAGCAGATTTTCTTTGGGCCTATGAGTCATTGTCCAAAATCTGTGTCCTCCGTGCCTTTGAGTGCGTGTGGAATGGAGTGATCTGTGTGTGCGTTACACAAGTCTGTAAGCCCGGCGCACGCGAGAGGCGTGGTCTCTACCTCACTCCCAAGCCGCTAGACGCCTTGGTCCTGGCTCATGGTTGCCAATGTGTTAGTTTAGAAAGCTTAAATTCTGCCGTGAGAACTGGGTGCCCCCTGTACCCAGGCCTCCCCTGTCAGATCGGCAAAAATCCATAAGGTTGGCAAAGCATTCGGGCGGCGAGCTTGCAGCAAACAGACGTCCTCCAACGTTGCTGGAGGGGATGCAAACATGGTGCGACCCCTTTGAAAAGGAACTTGGCAACGTCCCAAAACACCACCCACGCATGTGCCCTTGGACCCAGCAACCCCTTGGGATTTATCCAAAGGCTGTTAAGAATTTACCTCCAAAAATATTTTTTAAAAAACCCACACAGCGGCACAAGGTTTCTCACTGAAGCATTGCTTATAATTGCAAGATGTTGGAAGCTACCAGAATGTCCAAGCAAGGACCCCTACTGAACCAAGGCGACTGGTCCAGTCAGTTCTGGCACATGTATACAGTGGGATACCCCTGCCAAGAAGAAGACTCTTCATGCTTGTTGGTCAAAGGTAGATCAAGCCCCATTTCTTTATTACCCATTACTGTGTGACAAATGATCATACACTTAACAGCTCTGTGCTCGCTTCCGCAGCTCAGACACTGGAATAAATTCAACAGTTCAAAACAACCGATGTTGGTTGTCTCATGGTTTCTGTGGATCAGGAGTCTGAGCACGTCTGAGCTGGGTCCTCTGCTCGTGGCCACACCAGGTTGTCCTCTGCTCGTGGCCACACCAGGCTGTCCTCTGCTGGTGGCCACACCAGGCTGTCCTCTGCTGGTGGCCACACCAGGCTGTCCTCTGCTCGTGGCCACACCAGGCTGTCCTCTGCTGGTGGCCACACCAGGCTGTCCTCTGCTGGTGGCCACACCAGGCTGTCCTCTGCTGGTGGCCACACAAGGCTGTCCTCTGCTCGTGGCCACACCAGGCTGCAGCCAAGGTGCTGGGCAAGGCTAGGGTCTCACCTGAAGGTTCAGCCGAGGACGGATCTTCTTCCAGGCTTATCTGGCTTTCTATTCCTGGCCAACCCCCAGCATGCCGACCATCCCTGCAGCCTCCAGGGGTGGGTGTGTAGGTACCCGGTCCACTCAGAGCTAGAATGTCCAGGAGGCTGGAGATGACATGTTAATTAGCTTGACTGTAGTAACCATTTCACTGCGTAGATGTATATATATCCGACCATTCTGCGGCGCGTTTTGAATAGAGACAATTTTTGTTTAAAAAAGAAAAGAAGAAGAAGGAATCCCTGTTGCACTGGCCGCAGCCCGGGTGAACCCGGAGGACATGGCATGAAGGGCTGTTGTTACACAACCCTTTCGACCGCACTCCAGGGGGTCACTGCCAACTGGCGGAGGCTGGCACAGGATATCAGCCCGTTGGAGATTTTTGGAAAATAGGGAAGAGTATGTTCAGCTCACCAGGAAACCCTGCTCAGCATGAACTTGGTCCTTCCTGGAGTAAACTATAAGGTGATTGGCACGACAAGGGAAGAGGCCGGTTATTAAATGGCCCTTGTGACTTTCACCGTGTCGTCCTGCATGACATCTGAGCCTCTTTGATTGTTCCGAACCCAACTGGGGACATCCGACTCCCACAGCGCAGGCCACAGCTGCCCGGCCCCACGGCCGCCCGCTCCCCTTCCCGCCACTTGGGGATTCCGAGACCGTCGCTACCCGACGTCAAAATCACCCAGCAGCTTCAAGAAGTGACAAGCAAAAACAATTAAAAAACAAAACAGCTGTTTGAAACCAACTGTGATGTCTTCACCCTGTTCACGGGTGTTTTCACCATCCTGACAACCCTAGAAAGAGCCTTTGCAAATAAGGACGCGGGCAAAAGAATGTTTCTTTTTTGTGCTGGGTGGGCATGACTTCACGGGTCAGAGTGATTGACGCCTCCACAGGCAAGGATGTAATTAAGAAGCCAGCTGATGTGGGCTGCAGACACACACACACACACACACACACACACACACACTCACACACGCCTCCAACTTCCGCACCCTGATGCGCAAAATGAATTTCACTCTTGGCACTTGAACCGGCTTCTGTATTAACTGTTTCCTTCCTGGGTGCTCTTTCTGCGTGTTGGCATTTTCCCTGAATTCTTAGGCATTGGCTCCGGCAATGTTCTTCTTCCTTTTAGGTCTTCGAAGGGTTATCTAGTAAAGGATTATCTAGGACTGTCGTTAATCTGTGTGGAAATTTGTCTTTCATTGGTTTGTTGTGCAACAAAACAAAACCAGGACAGGATTTAAACAAATCTCACACACACACACACACACACACACACACACACACACACACAAATCAGGAAGAGTTAGCGTGAAAGGTGAAATTCTCTCCCCGCTCCCTCCCCCCCAAAGCCTGGCATCGAGGTGACACCACTTGACCAACTGTTTTTATTTTTCTTTCCCTGGTGGTTGTCCCATATACCTAAACACTGTCCATACACCACCGGGCTCTGATGTCTCCGCTTTGTGTTTGCTGTTGGCTTCTTTTTTTTATTTTTATTTATTTTTTTTGTATTTTTCTGAAGCTGGAAACGGGGAGAGACAGTCAGACAGACTCCCACATGCGCCCGACCGGGATCCACCCGGCACGCCCACCAGGGGCGATGCTCTGCCCACCAGGGGGTGATGCTCTGCCCCTCCGGGGCGTCGCTCTGCCGTGACCAGAGCCACTCTAGCACCTGGGGCAGAGGCCAAGGAGCCATCCCCAGCGCCTGGGCCATCTTTGCTCCAATGGAGCCTTGGCTGCGGGAGGGGAAGAGAGAGACAGAGAGGAAGGGGGGGTGGAGAAGCAAATGGGCGCTTCTCCTATGTGCCCTGGTCGGGAATCGAACCTGGGTCCCCCGCACGCCAGGCCGACGCTCTACTGCTGAGCCAACCGGCCAGGGCCACTATTGGCTTCCTGTTATGATGAGTCTCGTTCAATCAACACCCTCACTGTCCCCCTGCTTCCCTCTACTCGGTGATAGTCACCTCACTCGTTTTAGTCACTTACACATAACTCAGCCCCCAACAAACTTCCTCCGCTCCTGGTTGTGTTTGGAGGGCTGCGTCCCAGCAGCCCAGTGAATCCAGCGGTTCTGAGAGCCTCGGACACAGCGGGCAGCAAAGCGGGGTGGGAACAGGACGGCTCGGTAGCATAAAGGTCTCAGTTCTCCCCACGCGGATGTGTAGGCATGGAAATGCTGATAAAAATATCAACAGGAAGTTTGACGAAGCTGGAAGAGTTGACGCTGATATTCGTGTGGAAAATGAGACACGTATGACTTGTGTGAAGGAAACATCAGGAAGGAAAAGAAAATCCATGACAGGGTCTGGCTTCTTCTAGGTATGGAAACACTCGTGAAGGCCTCTGAAAGGAGCGCGGCGTGGACCGGGTCTCGACTGGGCGGGGAGACAGGCGGGACAGGATAAATGACCCAGAAATAGTCCCAAGTTCATAGAAATATTTAGGAGACGGTGAAGAGAGTACTTCCGATCACCAGAGCCAAGATGACCGCTTTAACAAATGCCGCTCAGGAAACCGGGTCACCGTTTGGGAAAAGAGAAAATCAGGCCCACACCTCACACAACGCACAAGAATCGACCCCACAGGGCTCGGACCTCTAAGTGTAAAAGCTCGAAGCCACATCCGCCCGGCCTGTGGACGTGAGTGAGCCCGCTTTGTCTTAGTGGAGAGCAAGGCTTTCCAACTGCAAAACAGTGGAAAAGCCATAGACGTGGGACTGATAAACTTGACTTCATAATATTTAAAAAAAAAAAAATCTTTCACATAGAGAAACAACAACACCATACATAAAGCTAAAAAAAAAATCGATAATTCAGAGATGTATTCACAATATCCATCAGAAACAAAAGGATGATATCTTTAATTATTTAAAATTAAAAATGATGCAAAATCTGATTAAAAATGGGCAAAAAACATGAGCAGACACTTTATGTACAAAAAGGTATAAAAATGGTCCAGCCCTGGCTGGTTGGCTCAGCGGTAGAGCGTCGGCCTGGCATGCGGGAGACCCGGGTTCGATTCCTGGCCAGGGCACATAGGAGAAGCGCCCATCTGCTTCTCCACCCCTCCCCCTCTCCTTCCTCTCTGTCTCTCTCTTCCCCTCCCGCAGCCAAGGCTCCATTGGAGCAAAGATGGCCCGGGCGCTGGAGATGGCTCCTTGGCCTCTGCCCCAGGCGCTAGAGTGGCTCTGGTCGCAGCAGAGCGACGCCCCAGAGGGGCAGAGCATCGCCCCCTGGTGGGCAGAGCGTCGCCCCTGGTGGGCGTGCCGGGTGGATCCCGGTCGGGCGCATGTGGGAGTCTGTCTGACTGTCTCTCCCCGTTTCCAGCTTCAGAAAAATACAAAAAAAAAAAAAAAAAATGGTCCAACCAACATAAAAACATGTTCAGTCTCATTCATAAGAAGAGAAGCGCAAATTAAAAGAGGCTGAGATTCCATTCCTCACCCACCATAGTGACAAAAATTCAAAAGTAGGACGGTGCCTTGCACTGGCGAAACCACGAGACACCAGGCTTCTCCCATGTTACCGGCAAGAAGACCAGCTGGGATAAACATCATGGGGGAGAATCTGGCAATTTCTCTTTTTTTTTCTTTTTTTTTTTTTTTACAGAGACAGAGAGAGAGTCAGAGAGAGGGATAGGTAAGGACAGACAGGAACGGAGGGATGAAAAGCATCAATCATTAGTTTTTCGTTGCGCGTTGTGACACCTTAGTTGTTCATTGATTGCTTTCTCATATGTGCCTTGACCGCAGGCCTTCAGCAGACCGAGTGACCCCTTGCTTGAGCCAGCGACCTTGGATCCAAGCTGGTGAGCTTTGCTCAAGCCCACGCTCAAGCTGGCGACCTCGGGGTCTTGAACCTGGGTCCTCCGCATCCCAGTCCGACACTATCCACTGCGCCACCGCCTGGTCAGGCTGAACTTAAGTCTTAAATGATTGTAAATGAATAGCAAGCACAGTGAAGGATGAGGAAGGAGAACAAACCCAAATAACATTTCAACAGGATAGTCACTCTACATCTTTGTGCCAGAGACCAAAAGAGCAGCAAGTGTTGACCTCTTGCTGTGAGGTGTGTTTTGCTCAGTAGTATGGATACTACTTATACAACTATATATTCTGGCATTAAGGAAGTAAGTACATGTGGATCATGGGAGCCAGATTTCTGAGATTCTGAGAAGGAAATTAAAAATATGGAAAGAAAGGCCTGACCAGGCAGTGGCGCAGTGGATAGAGTGTTGGACTGGGACGTGGCTCACCAGCTTGAGCCCAAGGTCGTTGGCTCGAGCAAGAGGACACTCGCTCTGCTGTAGCCCCCCAGTCAAGGCACATATGAGAAAGCAATCAATGAACAACTAAGGTGCCACAACAAAGAATTAATGCTTCTCATCTCTCTCCATTCCTGTTTGTCTGTCCCTATCTGTCCCTCTCTCTGACTCTCTCTGTCTCTGTGACAAAAAAAACAAAAAACAAAAAAACCAGAAAGAAGGAAAGTTACAGTGATCTCTGAAGTAATATATTGGAGATGTCAATATGAACACATGGCCTTAAAGATAGATGATAGATAGATTAGATGATAGATTAGATAAATGATAGATAGATAGATAGATAGATAACAGAATAAATAGATAAGTGAATGAATGGATGGATGGACAAGGGATGGATGGATGGATACTGATTCTTTTTTTCTCTAATGAGAGGACATAGAGGTAATGATACCAAGTGGTAATAATCAAACCTATTACCCAGAGCTTGGGTCTCTAAATACCATTCCCCAATAAAAAAAACCCCAGAACTTCTTAGAAAAATGGCTGGTTTCGGGTCTGCAGATGGAAAAGATCTTGGAAAAGAACTTGGGACATCCTGTGCTCGAACAATGCTGGGGACATGTCCAAAGGGGCCACCTCGAAAGCCCTCCCACTGGCCAAAGCAGGGACAATCTGGGCATCAAAGCAAGTAATGATAAAATTCTGACAGACACAAACAGAGAGAGAAGAAAAAAATCTCTTTCTGATAGTAAAATACCAGCTAATACAGATAAAAGGAATCGTAAAATTAGAAAAAAATCACCATTTGGTGACCATCGTAGTAAATACTGGTTCAAGATGTAGCCGGTGACCTGATGAGCTCCTCTCAGTGTAGAAATGGTCAGGGAAGACTGCCGGACTTGATGAGAGAGTCCATGGCTCACGGACCAGTCACCAGGCCAAGAAGCCTCGTCCATTGTGTAAGCCCACACTGGGGTAGAGTTTGGGCCAGACGGTCGGTCAGACAACCAGAGATGTATTTGTTCCCGGGACAGCCCATTTCTATGGAGCATGATTGTAGGGTGCCCCACAGGACGGAGGGATCTGTGGTGGGTGCGAGTAGCCAGGAGCTACCAGCCGGTAGGATTGCTTTGCAGCCTTCCAGGACAGCGTGGGTAGCAGGCTGGCGTGCAGCGTTGTTCCAGGGTTCTGCAAGCCAGCGGGGAGGGGGTGCATAAGCAGATTATCACCTCCCTCCTCAGCCACAGCCCCTGGGATTCATTAGCACCAACAGCCTGGCCGCTTCGGAGCGCACGCGATCGTAACTCTCCAACGGCAGGCTTCCGGGCCCCTGCCTGCAGAGGGTCTCCAGGGAACAGCAGCGTTTTTATGACAGGGGATGTTTCATGTCACCGTTCAGACGAAACCTATCGAGGCAGTCCCCGGGGTAGGCACCAGATGGTTAGCCTCCCTGTCCCTGAGTGACACTACAGAGGAGGAAGGGCATTCTTCCTCGATCTGACTCCATCACTTTAATCACGAAAACGTTAAGCACCCCTGCTGCTAATCCCAGCTCTGGGCTTCCCTGGGCTCCTGCAGTCAGCCTAGTAGGGAATTCAATTAATGAGCCAGCCTCGCGGAAGAATTGACTCAGCCCTTACCGCTGGGGAGACAGATTGGCAGCAGCGAAGGGAAATGGAAGTCCTGGGTTTCCGCTGGGTCCCTTTGTCCCTGCTAAGGAGAAATGGGGGTTTTGTTTTCGCTCGACGGCCAAGTCAACATGTCCACGTTCTTGTCTGTGCGCGGGCGGCCATCTGTTTAGCGAAAAGGGCTCTGAGGACCCTCATCCCCTGGTTAAGCCTGTCGGCACGTGTGTGCCTGCCCCACCGTCTGGAGTGTTCTCACACGCTTGTCAGAGGGGAAGGGAAGCCCCACGCACCGTGCGACAGCAGAGCCTTCTTCCTGGGCTCTTGAAACGACCACAGTGGCCCCAAACCTAACAGCTGTGTTTCAGTGGAATCTGAATAAAACGTGAAGGTCGCAGCCAAACAGGTTTTTCTTCTATCGGGTGTTCTGAAACCTTTTATGGCGATACTTCTTTAAACCGCCAAACTTACGCGTTTTATTTATTTCAGAAAAAGCAAAAACACTGCTTTCCTTCTTCTCTTTTTAAAAAAATGAATGTGTGTGTGTGTGTGTGTGTGTGTGTACTTCTTAGAAGAGTTATATAACCACACTGGAGAAAACATGGAAAACAGAAAATTTTATTCAGTTCCCATATCGAAAAAGAAATGTATCTGTTAGAACCATTTCATCCCAGGCTGTTGTTGGCCTTTTTTTTTTTTTTTTGCACTTTTTTTTACCCTGTTTACTATTATCCATTTTTATTATATAGATATGTTGGTTTCTTTTATGACTTGTAAGCTTAGAAAGTCATTCCTCCTCTATCTACAATAATTAATTTTAATTTCTTATAGCTTTTTTACATTTGATTTTTTAATGCTTTAATTCGTTTAGAAGTTACTTTGGTGAAAGATGAGGCTTCCCCATGCCCCCCGCCCCCAACAAGGAAGCCCCAAGAGTTCTGTGGCCCCTGTTCTGACGGAGGTCGGGGGAGTGGATGCGGCTCCGGGGGTGGGGGAGGGGCTGCCAGTGGCCCACGTTCTGACGGAGGTCAGGGGAGTGGACGCAGCTCCGGGGGTGGGGGTGGGGGAGGGGCTGCGGGTGGCCCACGTTCTGACGGAGGTCAGGGGAGTGGACGCAGCTCCGGGGGTGGGGGAGGGGCTGCGGGTGGCCCATGTTCTGACGGAGGTCAGGGGAGTGGACGCAGCTCCGGGGGGGGGGGGGAGGGGCTGCGGGTGGCCCACGTTCTGACGGAGGTCAGGGGAGTGGACGCAGCTCCGGGGGGGGGGGGGAGGGGCTGCGGGTGGCCCACGTTCTGACGGAGGTCAGGGGAGTGGACGCAGCTCCGGGGGTGGGGTGGGGGAGGGGCTGCGGGTGGCCCCTGTTCTGACGGAGGTCAGGGGAGTGGACGCAGCTCCGGGGGTGGGGGAGGGACTGCGGGTGGCCCATGTTCTGACGGAGGTCAGGGGAGTGGACGCAGCTCCGGGGTTGGGGGAGGGGCTGCGGGTGGCCCGTGTTCTGACGGAGGTCGGGGGAGTGGACGCAACTCCGGGGGTGGGGGAGGGGCTGCGGGTGTACATTATTGTGCAGGACAGGTGAGCCTGAGTAGTTTCAGACCCTCCTTCCTGACGGAGAGAGAAAAGGATACCCTCCCGAATGGACGGAGTGTGACACGGGGCTGTATTAATCTGCTCCGGCAGAGGCACCATGTCCAAGGGACTGTGCTAAGGCTACTGTCTACTTGAAATGTCAGTGGTCACCCTCCAGACCCATTTGGCAGGAGGCAGACTGGCACACTAAATGGGATTATGCCGGGGACCAGCACCCGCTCGTTAGGTATTCGATGATGGCACTAACGTCTCCTCCTTCGCCTCCCTCCAGAGGATGGGGCAGTATTTCTTATTTACTCTCCTGGGTTGGGGGACGGAGGCAGTTTGAGGGGCTTCCGCTTGACCGTTCTTATTGTGGTAACTCATTTCATGAGCCAACGGTGACATATAGTGCACAGCAATCCCAACCACAGAACGAGGAATGGGGAAATTGACCACCAGGCGGGTACTCCAAAAGCACTTGACACATTCTAAGTTAGACGTTGGCCAGAATGCCATTTATTAGTTGGTCCCCACGTGTCCTCACTCCAACCAGGGGACACTTTGTGCCTCTGCGTATCAATGTCGACACAGACTCTTTTACTGTAAGGACTCAGAAGGACCTGGCATTCTCCTCTGCACAGTGTCCGGGCTCTTGGGTCAAAGGCCATAGCTCCTCTGGGTTGTGAACGCGTGGGGTTGTGACGATGTGAGGAGCCCTGACTTCTGGGGACCTGTGGGCTCTTCCGTCGGTGGCTCCAAGTCTGAAACGTGACTCGGGTTCAGACGCCCAGGACGTTTTATTGGAGTGACCACCCTCAGCCTCCTGCTCGATTCTTCTCGTTCTCTTTTGATTTTCTATATGAAACACACCACGGTTGGGGGCCTGTCCCTTTTCCCCGAGGGCGCCATGTTTTATTAAGTATTAAATATTAAATACAATTCCTCGCAGGCCATGCCCCTTGCTGCCGCTCCAACTTTTCTGACTGTTGTCTTAATTGCGACCATCTGGCCTCGGCTGGTTGAGTGCTGGCCCGCTGCCTCTCTTGCTGTAGGGCCTCCAAACCCTATAAAAATCACTATCCACCAACCAGCCGAGCCCTGTGACAGCCTCTCCTACTCTCCGCTTTGGCCGAGGGCAGCTCCGAGGAGAAAACAATGGCTCACAGGGAAGGAGGGGAAGAGCCCGACTGTGGTGGCAGATGGTGGACGGAGGGGGACACAGGCTCGGGAGAGCGGGCGTGCCGGCGAGGAGCAGCGGGAGAGCCGCCCTTGAACGTGTCAGCGTCGCTGGTGCCTCTCCCATCGCACATTCCCGGTGGCCTCGCTGGACGGCAGGACCCTGGCCCTTCCCGCGGGACATGGCACACAATCTTCTAGTGAGTCTTCTGGCCTCTACCAACCCCACAGAGAGGCCTGGGCAGTGACTGCCCATCAGGAGAGTCCTATGCCCAACAGAGAGGCCTGGGCAGTGACTGCCCCTCAGGAGAGTCCTATGCCCAGCAGAGAGGCCTGGGCAGTGACTGCCCATCAGGAGAGTCCTATGCCCAACAGAGAGACCTGGGCAGCGACTGCCCCTCAGGAGAGTCCTATGCCCAACAGAGAGGCCTGGGCAGCGACTGCCCATCAGGAGAGTCCTATGCCCAGCAGAGAGGCCTGGGCAGTGACTGCCCATCAGGAGAGTCCTATGCCCAACAGAGAGGCCTGGGCAGTGACTGCCCCTCAGGAGAGTCCTATGCCCAGCAGAGAGACCTGGGCAGTGACTGCCCATCAGGAGAGTCCTATGCCCAGCAGAGAGGCCCGGGCAGTGACTGCCCATCAGGAGAGTCCTATGCCCAGCAGAGAGACCTGGGCAGTGACTGCCCATCAGGAGAGTCCTATGCCCAGCAGAGAGGCCCGGGCAGTGACTGCCCATCAGGAGAGTCCTATGCCCAGCAGAGAGGCCTAGGCAGTGACTGCCCATCAGGAGAGTCCTATGCCCAACAGAGTGACCCGGGCAGTGACTGCCCATCAGGAGAGTCCTATGCCCAGCAGAGAGACCTGGGCAGTGACTGCCCATCAGGAGAGTCCTATGCCCAACAGAGAGGCCCGGGCAGTGACTGCCCCTCAGGAGAGTCCTATGCCCAACAGAGAGACCTGGGCAGTGACTGCCCATCAGGAGAGTCCTATGCCCAACAGAGAGACCTGGGCAGTGACTGCCCATCAGGAGTCCTATGCCCAACAGAGAGGCCTGGGCAGTGACTGCCCATCAGGAGAGTCCTATGCCCAACAGAGTGACCCGGGCAGTGACTGCCCCTCAGGAGAGTCCTATGCCCAACAGAGAGGCCTGGGCGGTGACTGCCCCTCAGGAGAGTCCTATGCCCAACAGAGTGACCCGGGCAGTGACTGCCCCTCAGGAGAGTCCTATGCCCAACAGAGAGGCCTGGGCGGTGACTGCCCCTCAGGAGAGTCCTATGCCCAACAGAGAGGCCCGGGCAGTGACTGCCCCTCAGGAGAGTCCTATGCCCAACAGAGAGACCTGGGCAGTGACTGCCCATCAGGAGAGTCCTATGCCCAACAGAGAGGCCCGGGCAGTGACTGCCCATCAGGAGTCCTATGCCCAACAGAGAGGCCCGGGCAGTGACTGCCCCTCAGGAGAGTCCTATGCCCAACAGAGTGACCCGGGCAGTGACTGCCCCTCAGGAGAGTCCTATGCCCAACAGAGAGGCCTGGGCGGTGACTGCCCCTCAGGAGAGTCCTATGCCCAACAGAGTGACCCGGGCAGTGACTGCCCCTCAGGAGAGTCCTATGCCCAACAGAGAGGCCTGGGCGGTGACTGCCCCTCAGGAGAGTCCTATGCCCAACAGAGAGGCCCAGGCAGTGACTGCCCCTCAGGAGTCCTATGCCCAACAGAGAGGCCTGGGCGGTGACTGCCCATCAGGAGAGTCCTATGCCCAACAGAGTGACCCGGGCAGTGACTGCCCCTCAGGAGAGTCCTATGCCCAACAGAGAGGCCTGGGCGGTGACTGCCCCTCAGGAGAGTCCTATGCCCAACAGAGAGACCTGGGCAGTGACTGCCCATCAGGAGTCTTATGCCCAACAGAGAGGCCTGGGCAGTGACTGCCCATCAGGAGTGTCCTATGCCCAGCAGAGAGGCCTGGGCAGTGACTGCCCATCAGGAGTCTTAGTCAGGAGAGTCCTATGCCCAACAGAGAGACCTGGGCAGCGACTGCCCATCAGGAGTCCTATGCCCAACAGAGAGACCTGGGCAGTGACTGCCCCTCAGGAGAGTCCTATGCCCAACAGAGAGGCCTGGGCAGTGACTGCCCATCAGGAGAGTCCTATGCCCAGCAGAGAGGCCTGGGCAGCGACTGCCCATCAGGAGAGTCCTATGCCCAGCAGAGAGGCCTGGGCAGTGACTGCCCATCAGGAGTGTCCTGTGACGGGCAGCAATCCCCAGGGTTTGTGTCCTGACCCTGTCCTCTCATTGGCTGGGAGCTGGCCAAGAACAGTACGGCCTCCTCCCCAACACTGAGGCAGGTCCAGAGGGTACAAACTGCTGGAAGCCTGCAGCTAAGTGGCCAGTTCTTTCTTGAAGGAAGATTAAAGCAACAGACATCCAGGGTTGCTACATCTCTGATACAATTATAAGTGTTTCCATAATTATCTGTGTGGTTGTTTTATATATATTTTCAAAGAACTATATTACTTTTACATTTACAAAAAAAAAAAAAAGAACCCACCATAAATGTATTTATAAAAATGAATTGGTCAGTTTGGCCCTTTCCCCACTATACTTTGCGGTCACTGGAAGGGGGAAGCTGGGGGCTGAGAAGGTCCCCTTTGCTCCCTCCTCCTCTGACCTTGGAAAGGGCAGAGTCGCCAAAACGGAAGGCAGATTAAAGGACGTAAGTAAGCAGTTGGGTCCAGTCCCCTGATCAGTACCATGGCTATTCAATTGCTTCCTCACAGACTTGTACGACGACTCATGAGACACTTGCATTATCTCCCAATGTCGTAATGGGGGGGGGGGAGGTTGCAGTGTGGGGTCACCATGCTCAGGCGTCAGAACAAGACGAGATTGGGACATTGCTGAGTGGTCGTCTACCATGACAAGAGGGACAGGCGGAAGGGTGGGCAGACAAGTGGAGCTGAGGTCATGAGAAGTTGAGTTAGATCAGGACTGACCTCTGCGGGAGCCTCTGGAATGATGGACACACTATGAGCGGCTGGAAACGATCATGGTGGCCACAGAGCCACATTTCCCCACTTCCCCCGACCTCTCTGGACCACTTGCCTGTGTGGCCTTGGGCTGGTGAAGCCCCTAGAATTCCCATTACTGTCCGCCCTCTTTACCCTGGGAAGGGGACAGTACCCAATACACCCTGGTTCTACACACAGGTCACCCAAGGGGGAAACGCCCAGTTATTTACTTAAGAACACACCTTAAATCAGCTCCCGTCTCTCCTCTGTGGCAGGACGGAAGTAGCTCCAGTCTGTCTTGGGTACAGGAATCAAAAACGAAAGCGACATCTTCCTTCCGCCTTTGTGCCCAGGAATCCTCATGCCGGATTCGGCACCTCATTGTAGTAAACGATTCATCTCAGATCCTTGTCCTCCTGTTAGGTAAGTTTTCTGATTTATTTCTAGGTATTTTTGTTTTGTTTTATACATTTTAACCCCTAAGATGCCTTACATCTAATGGAAGGAGAAGTGTAATTCTTAAGCCTGAAAAAAAACCCTGTCTTGTGGGGCCCATAGGAAGATTCATGAGTTAATATTTACGCAGAATGTTAAGAACATTGGGGAATAGGATATTTTTTAAATACCCGGTGGGAACCAGAAGCACTGTAATAACCTCTTCCATGTTGGAGGCTGGAACACCCTCATTCCCTCTTCAGTTCCCAGTTAAAGCGAGCAGGACTTACAACTGCTACATTTTTCTGAAACAAAGCAACTCTCCTTAGGAAATTAACAAGGGGTTCTTCACAAAGCACAACAAAGGGGGGAAGAGCCTTCTGGGACTCTGGAGACCCCACTCCTCATCCAGGTCTCCTGGTGACCTACCCCACAAGACGGGCACCAAGACTCTTCTCTCCCTGGGCCTCGGTCTCCTCATCCGTCACAAAGTGGCTTGGATGATGGACCTCAGTCAGTTTGGGGTCAAAAGGCCTGGGACTACCTGGTAAGAGCCACGGGCCTTCTGCCAAGGGGAGTGTAATAGATAAGACTTCTGGACAAGTGTCAAGGAGATTGGGGAACAAAGGAAACCCACTCCAGGGTCCTTTCTGAACTCTTAGCTCTCACTGAGGTGTTAGGTTGTATGATTCCATGAGGAAGGTGCCATAGGAGGAGGGAGCAGAGGGGACGTACTCAGCCCCCAGCTGCCCCCCAAAGCGTAACCTGCCCCCTCACACACCTCCTGGTCTCATCAGGTCAGACCCGCAGGGAAAGGACAGGGACAGTGCCAGCCGGGAAAAGGCCATTGTGTATGGCCAGATGAGGGACACATTTTATCTTTTTTTTTTTCTGAGACCACAAATATTGCCATGCTTTGAAACTGCTTCTCCTTTTTCTGAGTGTGAGCGGCATTTGCCCCTATAATTCATGCCCACCACTCTGACCTCCGCATCCCAGGCTTCTTGGGGGTCATCAGCCCTGGTTCTATCGTATTCCGTCATTAACTCATGCCATGAACAGAAAAAGTGCTCACTGGAGAAAATTTAGCCCCTTGTCTCACGGGATCCCTTCTATGTAGCTCACACCAGGACTCGCAAAGGGAACGTGTCCCATCAGACACTCCTGGACCTAAATAGAAACGCTGTAATCCTGGGGCCGGGCTCTGGGCTAAGGCGAGATCCCGAGATCTATTCCCCTAATGTCCTTTCTAGGCAAGATGGCCAGCCCATTCCTGGCCTCTGGCACCCCGTGTGGGATGTCCCATCTCCAATTTCCTGTCCCATCCTCAGTAACTCAGAGACCTCACGGACTCACCCCACCCCTCTGCCGTGTGCCCTGACTGGGCCACGTGCCCCTCAGTTGGGCCGAGCTTATGCCCCCAAACAGACCTGATCAGAAGACCTGGATCTTCTGAGGTTTCAACCGCTGAGAATTCTTGGGGTTGCCAATACCGGCAACCCACCCCAGAGGGGCACAGGCGCAAAGCGGGCTGTGTTTAAAGGGTCCTAAGGTTTCTCAAGAACCCAGAAGTGACACTCCCTCTGGCCAGCAGCAACAAGTGGCTCTTGGGCGGCGGGGGGAGGGCCCTGTAGTCTCGGAGTCTCTGTCTGTCTCCGGTCTCCCCACCCAGCACCCTGCCTGCCTTTTGTTCACGTGACAGAAGCTACGGCTGCTTGTCTAAACATCAGGCACCTGGAGGGGGCTGGCTCGGCTTCCCCAGTCCCAAGTCCAAAGCCCCACAGAGCACTCTTGCCCACACGGAGTGGAGTGCCCACTGAAGACCTGGTCCACCCGGCCGACGGGCGGGTCAGGCAGTGCTTCCAGGGCCCCTGCAGGGAAGCCAGGAAATGAATGGAAGTCCCACGAGCAGAGTCCCGGGAAGGGGTGGGGACTGTGCTGGGTGGAGAGAACGCCCCTCTCCTCTCTTCCTTTTCTGGTCCCCAAATCACCCACCCAGACTGCCTCCAACCTCTTATTTGTAAATATAAGTACCTTAAAAGAGGCTTAGTTCCCCCCAAAACTTGTATTCTTACGGTATCCCCAAGTGGACTATGTAACAGGCCCTACCTGGAAAATGGAGGTTTAGATACCTCTGGAAAATAGTGCCTCTGCCTGGCATGGCAGCCGGATGGCCCCAGGAGCCGCTCTGCCATGTGGGCCATGCCCCGCCCCTCAGCGCATGGCGCTCACCTGGAAGCACACGTTTGGCAAAGGTTGTGAATGGTGGGATGAAGGAATTCACAAAACTTGTAAAAGGAAACACTTCAAAGAATACTCTCAGGCCCTGGCCGGCTGGCTCAGTGGTACAGCGTCTGCCTGGCGTGTGGAAGTCCCGGGTTCGATTCCCAGCCAGGGCACACAGGAGAGGCGCCCATCTGCTTCTCCACCCTTCCCCCTCTCCTTCCTTTCTGTCTCTCTCTTCCCCTCCCGCAGCCAAGGCTCCAGTGGAGCAAAGTTGGCCCGGGTGCTGAGGATGGCTCCATGGCTTCTGCCCCAGGTGCTAGAGTGGCTCTGGTTGTAACAGAGCAACGCCCCAGATGGGCAGAGCATCACCTCCTGGTGGGCATGCGGGGTGGGTCCTGTCTGTCTACCTCCCCTCCTCTTCTACCACCCCCCACCCCCACTTCTCACTTCGGAAAAATAAAAAAATTAAAATAAAGGATACGCTCAGACATTGGCACCCGCAGGGCATTCTCGGCCCTTTGTCACTCTGAGCAGACCGTGAGGTTCACATTGTCCCCGTTCCTGGCCCTGGGCACATGTGAGCTGACCTCTGTTCTGTGCCTCTGACTGCCGTCCCCGTATCTGGGTGAGCAGCCTTCTCCCCCAAACGGGAAACCACGTTCCACGCCGCTCCAACCTCTGCTCTAGAGAACAAGGTTGCTTCGCTCCGAGGGCAGCCCCGCTGCTGCTCTCTGTGACCCCTGGCGATTCTGGTTCAGAGAGTTTCTACACGCGGTGCTTCTATCCTTGCTGGAGAAGACCTTCAGGGGCGGTGGTTCCTCATCCGGCACCTCTGGGTCCCCGGAGACCTCCAGATAATGAGCAGGGGACCCAGGAGGCTGCTCGGGTTACATATAAACATGGACACGAATTTCTCTGCCAAGTTCTGAGCTTTCTTCAGGTTCTCAAAGTGCATCGGAAGCCAGGAGAGGTTGCAGATAGCTCCTTTTCTGGAAAGAGCTAAAAACCGACCCTGCCTTGTCTTTCACCCCATCCGCGCGCAGCAGGCCAGGGCCGGAGGCTGGGGACCCGCTGCAAACTCCAGCTGTGGAGAGAGCTCTCTGATGGGAACGAGAGGCCTTCCCCCACCCCGGGACACATCACGTCTTGAAGGGCTGTGAAGGGCGGACCAGGAGCCCAAGAAGCTTTGAAAGCGTCCCCAGTCTGTGCCCTCTCCCCTGGCATTTTCAGAGACCCCACAGGTTCAACCGCAGCTTGCAGGTGGCTGGTCCAAAGCCCGGCCCCCTCCCTCCCCCCTTCCTGCCTGACCTGCAGCAGCACTCAGGCGTCAGTAGTTAGGGGGAGAGGGAAATGCCGGACGCTTTGGAGCTCAACCTCTCCTATTGGATGGAGCCTGACTGTATCACTTAGCAACGTGGACATGCAGACATTTCTACACCTGCAGAAAATTTTCATAAGAGTTTTTTTTTTTTTTTTTTTTTTTTTTTGAGGTAAACCTATGCCCAGGAGCAAGATCTCAAATGCTCCAAGGGGTAACATTGCTGCACGTACTTCTTCTCTGCCTGTAGAATGAAGGAGGGAAGAAGAACTTCCCGGCTGCCAGTGTGGAAATTTGCTAACAAAACAACACTCTCTCAGCTCTACGGGAGGAAATGAGAGGAAAAGTCAGCATTATTAGCCCAGGACACGTCCCCTCCGCCCCAAACTGGGAAGCTGGTCAGATTTTAAGCTAATGGTAAGTTCTGTGAGCATTCAAAGGGAGCACGCAGCGCTCGGACCCGGCGGTTGAGCCGCAAGGGAAAATCCTGTCCCGCGGTACAGGTCTGCGAATTCCGTCAAAACCACGCTCCAACGGAACCTCGTGTTCTTCAATTATGAAATCTTTCTGGTGAATCTTCAAAAGTCGTTATTCAAAGGATGCTAAAATGTAATTGTTTTTAAAATACCTCCTAACCCAGTTTTCCCCCTCGTCTGCATTTTCCTAGCATGCTGGCAAAAGACCAATTCAGAACACCAGCCACCTAATTTAAATGAGGCGACCAATTTAACTACAACCGTAGGGTTCCACTAGGCGGAATGGGAAGCGTCCCAAGTTCGCGCTTCCTGTCTCCTTGGCTGCTGAGGCCCCTCCCACTGGCAAACGGGTGTTTGCCTCGAGCTCCGTGCACCATGCCTTCAGACACTAGGACCCACTGCAAGACTCAAGAATCAACTCGGTCCTCTTTTAAAAAGTCATCAATTGAGAGCGACCATGTGATTACCACATGCAGGTGAAGTTCGTGTCGGTAAGGAGGGCTGGGGTCACCTCCATCGGGATGTGCCAATGAGGACAGAGACACCCCGGGACTGTGTCAACTCCAAGGGCGAGTGCGGAACGGTCTCGCGGTAAACCTGCCTGTTAGCCTGATGGGCGCTGGCCCTGGAACTGTGGACTCCACACGGTTGCCCTGGACGGTGTGGGGCAACAGCTCACAGCGGGCCAATCAGTCCGTTGTTACACCACTGGTAGCTTGAAATCAGCCAGGCGGGAACATTTACACCACAGCAATGTGCAAAATGTTAAAGGTTTGGGCTTTGGGTGTTTTTTCCCCACAGAGGCAATTCTTGTGTTTATCAGCCTACCACGAAGACTGGGTCGTCTCTTGGCTACCGAGAGACGTGTAACTCCTGCATTCTTAGGCTGCTGCAGAGCCCAGAAAAGGGGGGCTGGGGGGTGGGGGTCGGATTTCCCAGAAGAAAGTGAGGTGGAAGCCAGAGGTTATATCAGAGATGTCCCTCCACTTGGCCTGGAGCCCATGAGTCACATTTGCTGCCTTTCACGGGGTCAGATTGCATAGCATTTGTCTGGGTCAGCTCAGAAGAGCGCTTCTTAGTTTTCCTCCGTTTTCAATACTGCTTCCCCGGGACTCTGTGGGGTGACCTTGGCAGAGGACGTGAGGCTGCCGCAAGTGCACCCTGCTGTACTCCAGCTCCCAGAAAAGAGGCGAATTTCTGGCGGATGTGTAAATGACATCCAAGGTTCACTGCCGGGCAGGATGGTATGAAAATTGCAGCAAAGAAAGCCGCCTGGTGGGGGGGGGGGGGCGAATACTTTCACCACGGCCGGCCGAGGCTGGCGGTGACACACACCACCACCACCCCCTCAAGCCTCCCCCTTGTACTCCGACCCACCCCGCTCCCCACCCAGGGCCGCCTCTGCCTCTCTCTCCACCCGAGGGCTCCCTGCTGGAGAAGCAACTCCCCGGCCAGACAACACGCAACGAAGGGGCCAGGAGCTGGGACGTCACCACCCCAGCGCCGAGGCTGGCGTGACTATGAGGCACAGTCTCCACGGTGTCACCCGAAGTTCCCCAGGGATTTCAGGTCCGGTGTCCCCCGTGGTAACTGTCTTAATAATGCACTCTTTCTGGGGTTTGCTTCCTTGCTTCCTTCCTCATTTCCCGTCTCCATTTGCTGCGAGCGCTCCCAGGATGACCTCCCAAGAAAACTCTCGGGGCCGGAGTCCTCGTCCCGCCCCGAGCCTGCATCCCGGGAGGACGGGTTAAGAACAGTCCCCTTTCATGGGAACGTCCCTCACTCGGGACCTGATCACATGTACACGCTGGTCTCATAGAGGAACCAAGCCCGTGTCAGGACTCAGTGACTGCATGTTCCAGCCAGAGGTCCCCTTCCTGCCTCAGAACCCAGAGCTGGACATCCGCTCCAACACTTAAAGCTTGTGATCAAATCCAGCAGTGGCCACACCTCCCCACCCCCCACTCTAGAGCCCTTCACCTGCTTTATAGGGGTCTGAGGACTGAGGACAGATGTGTGTCTATGGACTATCTCTTTAAAAATGTTGCATTACAGAAAGTTTCAAGCACACACAAAATGAGAGTAAATAAAATAGGCCTGTAGAGACTGACAGCTTCCACTTCCTGTCGCTTGTCATGGATTCCAGCCACCTGTCTGTGAGAAACCTGAGCTGCAGGGAGAGGCCATATATAGATGGTCTGGGCCAGGCCCGGCCGAGCGACCAGCCGACACCCAGCATGAGCGGCTGGCCAGGTGACGGCGCCATCTTGGATGCAGAGTTGAACTGGTAGCTGATGCCGCTCCAGCCATTCAAACCGCAACTTCACGAGAGAAACCAGCGAGACCCGCCCCGCTGAGCCCAGCCAACCCACAGGACCAGCACATAATCACAGCCAACCCACAGAACCAGCACATAATCACAGCCAACCCACAGGACCAGCACATAATCACAGCCTGCTGTCTGAAGTCATCGCTAAGTGTGGGGTTAAGTTGTTAGGCCGCAATAGGTGGCCAGAACAAGGGCCCACGTGTACACCGTCCAGCCAAGACTCTCAGTACTCAGACGTGTTTGAGGAGTCTCATTCCATTCAACAAATATTCATTGAATATTTTCGATGGTCCAAGAAATGTTGCAGGCACTCAGGGTTCAGCAATGAACGGAATAGAGAATTCTGGTCCTTGTTTGCACGGAATTGAGGGTCTAGCCCGGAGTCAGAGGGGGAGAGAGCTATCAGGCAAAGATAAAGTGATACCCAGAAAATTAAAAGGAAGAAACAAGCATAACCTGGAATTATATATATTTTTATGATATTAGTATTGTTACCTTCTGGCTACAAGCTTCCAGCTTTCTTTCTCTTAAGATTTCTCTGCTGTATCTTTCTCCGTCTCTTTCATTTCAACCACCTTTTGGTCAGCTTATGGTTTACTCTGGTAAACAACAGATATTTGGATTATGTATCTTTTAATAGCTGCGTTTATGTTTTCCTCATGTGTTGCAATTGCTGATATATTCTGGACATATTGTTTTCTCTCCTTTATTAAAATCGTGCTTTTGGCAGAGGGGTGGAGAAGCAGATGGGCACTTCTCCTGTGTGCCCTGACTGGGAATTGAACCTGGGACATCCATAAAATCGTGCTTTTATTATTATTATTATTATTATCATTACTATTCTCAATAACTGAGTCGCCTCTACATCTTTTCCAAGATCCCTTCCCCCGCCCAGCCCAGTTTCTACTTAAACATCCACAGCCTCTGATGTATCTGTTAGATACTGTATTGGTTGATAATAAAATTCCCCTTAAGCTCCACCCAGCGGTCTCCGCGTTGTCTTCACACGGAGTGTGTCCCATCTATCTGGATGTCGCGTCCCCGCCTGAAAGAGTTAGCCCGTAGAGTAATCTGATCTGTCCCAAGAAAAATGAGACGATGGCCTCCCTCACGTAGACAGAACACCATGATCACAGGCTCTTAGCGGGCAGCGGCTCTCGGGAGCTGAGGCCACCCTCCCCCCCGCGGCTCCCAGCAAGCTCGCTGCCAACCCGAGTCACCACGTCCTTCCTCTGCGGCAAAGCCACAGCCCCCCCATTCTCTGCCCTACCGCTGAGTCACCTTCATGCGGGTAGCAGACAGCACCATCCCCCCCCCCAATCAGACTTGGTCTGGTGAGGGTCAGGCCACTGCCCCTAGCTGTTCAAGACACTTAGACGTCCCCCAACATTGTGTCGCCCACGGAAAGGAGGGGTGTCCCTTCTTCAGAGTCTTCTCTCTGCAGGGCCCCGCCCTGGTCCAGTGAGTCCTCCTCTCCTTGTCTTATTTACCGGAAGTGCAGTCACAATACCTGGTGGCCGTTTGTGGACCGGGGAGGGGGGGCGCTGAGGGAGGGGACAGAAAGGTGGCCCCGGCGAACTCCCATGGACACCTTCTCTCCAAGTGCAGGTAGTGAGGCTCTCCCACAGCGGGGCGGTGACGTCGACGGGAACACGCTGAGAGGGCGCCGCTGAGTCGCAGGGAAGGGTGAGGACATCCAACGGGCCCATCACCAGAAGTCTCGGCGGGGGTACGGGGGCTGCATCGTTGTTGGCCTGTAACTGGCAGAGAGCTGCCCGTTTGTACCGTGGCCTGATTGCCTAAAGAGAGGGATAGGTCAGCCATGGCGATGCTGTTCTTTACATGGAGACTCTTAAAACCAAGTGTGATGGGCGTCCTAGATTTGACCATTTAGGGCTAAATCGAATTCCCTTAAAATTCATACAGTGAAGTCTCAGAACGTGACGAGGTGTGAAGACAGGGTCCTTAAAGATGTGAAGTCCAAGTGAGGTTCTTAGAGGGGGCCCTGATCCAGTGAGACCAGTGTCCTTACAAGAGGAGAGGCGGAGGACACAGACATGCACGGGACAGGACCGAGTGCAGCACGGGGTGAGGACACAGACATGCACGGGACAGGACCGTGTGCAGCACGGGGTGAGGACACAGACATGCACGGGACAGGACCGTGTGCAGCACGGGGTGAGGACACAGACATGCACGGGACAGGACCGTGTGCAGCACGGGGTGAGGACACAGACATGCATGGGACAGGACCGTGTGCAGCACGGGGTGAGGACACAGACATGCACGGGACAGGACCGTGTGCAGCACGGGCTGAGGACACAGACATGCACGGGACAGGACCGTGTGCAGCACGGGGTGAGGACACAGACATGCACGGGACAGGACCGTGTGCAGCACGGGGTGAGGACACAGACATGCACGGGACAGGACCGTGTGCAGCACGGGGTGAGGACACAGACATGCACGGGACAGGACCGAGTGCAGCACGGGGTGAGGACACAGACATGCACGGGACAGGACCGTGTGCAGCACGGGGTGAGGACACAGACATGCACGGGACAGGACCGAGTGCAGCACGGGGTGAGGACACAGACATGCACGGGACAGGACCGTGTGCAGCACGGGGTGAGGACACAGACATGCACGGGACAGGACCGTGTGCAGCACGGGGTGAGGACACAGACATGCACGGGACAGGACCGTGTGCAGCACGGGGTGAGGACACAGACATGCACGGGACAGGACCGAGTGCAGCACGGGGTGAGGACACAGACATGCACGGGACAGGACCGAGTGCAGCACGGGGTGAGGACACAGACATGCACGGGACAGGACCGAGTGCAGCACGGGGTGAGGACACAGACATGCACGGGACAGGACCGAGTGCAGCACGGGGTGAGGACACAGACATGCACGGGACAGGACCGAGTGCAGCACGGGGTGAGGACACAGACATGCACGGGACAGGACCGTGTGCAGCACGGGGTGAGGACACAGACATGCACGGGACAGGACCGAGTGCAGCACGGGGTGAGGACACAGACATGCACGGGACAGGACCGAGTGCAGCACGGGGTGAGGACACAGACATGCACGGGACAGGACCGTGTGCAGCACGGGGTGAGGACACAGACATGCACGGGACAGGACCGAGTGCGGCACGGGGTGAGGACACAGACATGCACGGGACAGGACCGAGTGCAGCACGGGGTGAGGACACAGACATGCACGGGACAGGACCGAGTGCAGCACGGGGTGAGGACACAGACATGCACGGGACAGGACCGTGTGCGGCACGGGGTGAGGACACAGACATGCACGGGACAGGACCGTGTGCAGCACGGGGTGAGGACACAGACATGCACGGGACAGGACCGAGTGCGGCACGGGGTGAGGACACAGACATGCACGGGACAGGACCGAGTGCGGCACGGGGTGAGGACACAGACATGCACGGGACAGGACCGTGTGCGGCACGGGGTGAGGACACAGACATGCACGGGACAGGACCGTGTGTAGCACGGGGTGAGGACACAGACATGCACGGGACAGGACCGAGTGCAGCACGGGGTGAGGACACAGACATGCACGGGACAGGACCGAGTGCAGCACGGGGTGAGGACACAGACATGCACGGGACAGGACCGTGTGCAGCACGGGGTGAGGACACAGACATGCACGGGACAGGACCGAGTGCAGCACGGGGTGAGGACACAGACATGCACGGGACAGGACCGAGTGCAGCACGGGGTGAGGACACAGACATGCACGGGACAGGACCGTGTGCAGCACGGGGTGAGGACACAGACATGCACGGGACAGGACCGAGTGCGGCACGGGGTGAGGACACAGACATGCACGGGACAGGACCGTGTGCAGCACGGGGTGAGGACACAGACATGCACGGGACAGGACTGTGTGCGACACGGGGAGAAGGTGGCCATCGACAAACCAAGGCCAGAGACGCCCTCAGACGGCATCACCCGGCCGACACCTTGAGCTCAGATGTGCAGCCTCCAGAGCTGTGAGGAACACATTTCTGCTGTAGGAGCCCCCGGTCTGTGGTGCTCTATTCAGGCAGCCCGAGCTAAGACAGCTTAACCCTAGCAACTTGCTGGCCAGGCCACCCTGTGCCTGTGTGGCAGTGACTGAGGCCACCTTGCTAAGACCACCCAGCTTCCTTTGTGGTGACGCGGCTCCCAAGAAACCGCCACTCTGTGACTTCCCTGCGGTCCGTCTGTCTCAAGTACTTACTTCATGGGCATACTTCTCCTGAGACTTAGCAAACCAGCGGATGGCTTTGTAACATAAGCATGCGTGTGCACGCACACACACACACACACACACACACACACACACACTTATCAATGTGCACACCTACGCACGACAGCTACAGAGAGAAACACGCCAAATCGGGTTTCTCAGAATGCAAAGTTGAAAACCAGACCTTTGGACATCAGTGAATCAGCCGAGATTTTGCCATTTTATGGGTCTGGCCAGATAGCCAATGGTCCTGCTCAAATAATACTCATCTCTCTTATCACCTATGTTCTTGGAAATAAAATATCGACGCAGTTTGCTCTTCAAAGGCAGAAAGATTAATGCTGTAAACATTATTCAGACCGAGCTACAGGAAGCCGGCAGGAAGGGGCAATGGTCTGCGGAACCTGAGGGGTCAGATCGGTCCGGACACCTGGGCCCCGGCTCAGACCTGCTGAGGATGGCTCGTCCTGGGCCCAGTATGAGAGTTTTCTAACCACCAGAGTTCTGGGGGCAGGGACGTCTCAGACTTTTGGAATCTCTTGGTTTTACACAATGACTTAATGACTCGTTCGAGGCCACAATAGAGGTCTGACACATTCCAGCTGACTTGCTGGGCCTCTGGGTGCTGGCAGGAAAGGTCATGGGACGAGGAAGGCACCACTCCTAGCTCAGGACCTAGTCACAGGGCCTTCAAAACACTTAAGGTACTCTCTAAATGTCAGGGTTCCTATCTGGGCTCCTTCTCCCCAAGACCATTCAAAGGTTTTCACCTCCTCTCCCTGGTGTGTAGGGCCTTATATGATCTGGTCGTAACACGGCCTCCACCTGGCCACAGCACCCTCCCTGTGACCCAATCGCACAGATTCCACCCCTCCATGGACCCCTCTCCCTGCAGGGCCTTGCAGGTGGCTGCTACCTCCCCCTGGCCTCCTCCTCCTCCTCCTCAGGGCAGTTCCTCCTGCCTACGGAAGCCTTCCAGGTGAGGTCAGCTTCCTCAGGTGCATGCTCAGGTAGGACCCATGCTCCATTCCGGCAGATCCTGCTCCCGGCTCTGCACACAAACACCCATCTGGGTGACAGGTCAGCGATCAGACGTGGAGAACAGGGACAAAACCGCAGTCAACCTCACCAGCACTGGCCGGACGAGAGTCAGCAGGTCTGCCCCGCTGCGGGCCCAGGAGTAGATGAGCTGAAAACAGCTGTTTCACACTTTCTTTTGATGAAATTCTCACAGGTTTATTTTCTTTTTTTTTCCCCCCAGATTGCTGGAGTCAGAAGCGTCAAATTAGCCAACAGAAGGGTTAAGACATTTAGAGGTAAGTATAAATAACAGTTGAGCCAATCAATGTTAATAGCCTGACAGTAAAAACATATACATATATATACTGAAATCACACACACACACACACACACACACACGAGATGGAATGATTCTTTGGATGGTTTAGATTATCATTGGAAACACAGTACCATCTGGGCAGGATAAAGATGCCAGTGGCCGCCATTTTTATTGAAAGTCAAATTCTGGCTGATGCATTCTCATATTCCGTGTGTTTTGGGTGGATCTGCACCCCCAAGCATCACGCTGTGTTGGTGCTTCAGGGATCTGGGGAAGGAACAGGCAAACGTTTTCCATTGGGACCATCACCTCTCAGTCCCTCAGCTCCACCATTGTGGCACGAAAGCAGCCACAAACCACACTCAGCGTGTGGGAGTGTCTGAGTTCCAATAAAACTTTATCAACAAAGCACGGGCAGTGGGCCAGGTGGGGCCCCTGGCCATGGTGTTCCAGCTCCCACCTAGAAGATCGTATTATGAGGTTCTTCACTGACCAGCAATGTCAGACGAGGGAGGAAAGGGACATCTTAGTCTCAGGACCTTCACGTCTCAAGTGGCTTGGCTATCCTGTCATCAATGCCTTGGGCTGGGCCCTTTTCCCCTGTCTTCCGACGGAGCCGGTAATGGGGGCAAGAGCTGCGATTCCGCTCTGAGCCCTGGATTGATTGCACCCCCGGTCAAGCAGCACCACCAGCCCGTGGTCAGGCAGATGAGCGTGGGCACACCACAGTCTATCCATCCCCTCCCAGGGCAAGCCCTAGAACAATGAACGGCGCTTGGTGAGACAGCTCATGAAAGCAATACCCTCTCTCAAACGAAAGAAGCGTGTTGAGCCGCTCTAACTGCGGGCATTCATCTCCACGAAGCATCGCGCACGGAAGGAGGGATGGAAGACGCTCCCGCCTAAACTCTTCATTACCTCCCTGTGTGCGTCCTCTAGTGAGGTGGTTGGCATTTGCTGGGCTAAGCCCTCTCCTCTCCTTCTCTTCCTCCCTCCCCCCCCTTTTAAGCCTCAAGCATCATTGCCAAGACTAAGCTTAACACCAGTTAATTAGCCATAAATTAATTGCCACACTAAACAGTGCTGAAAAGGACTCCTGCGGCCGTTAAATTTCGACCGCAGTGAAGCTTGTCGGAGGCTGTGTTTACGAGAGGATCAAATGCCCTGAGCACACAGTAGCCACCAGGCGGTGTCCACTCTCGTCCCCACCCCCCAGCCCCCGTGTGAAGACACCGTGAGGTCACCTCCGAGTGGTAACAACAGAGAGAAACGTTGCACAGGGAAATCACAAGGAGGAGCTGTGTCCTCTCAAGGAACAGGAACTGGAGCGCTGGGGTCCCGGCACGGCTGGGTCCTGGGGCCTCACTGCGTTGTGATTTCCAGGGAGTCGGCTCTGGTCCGGGTTTTCCTGAACATCCCCCGTTCTAGGAGGACTTGTTTAGAAGAGTAGAGCCACCTCGTATGCTATGGGGAGCCGCGCAGAGGAGGGCCCTTTCAGACACTTGTTATAATCAGATCTTGTCGCGTGAGGCAATAAAATAGGTCAAGCCGAGGAGCGAAAGAGAAATTTTGGGTCATCCTAAGGCCTTTAATTACGAGGCTAAATATGCTGTAAGTTTAAAAATTGAAATGGAATTCAGTCACCAGGGTCTCTCTCTCTCCTCCCACATGAAGACACAGAGGGCCCGCAAACCAAAAGCTGTTTCCACCACCTTCGTGAACCCGAGCATCCAATTTGGGAAGAATTAAGATTTTCTTTCTCTTCAAAAATAATTAGAGAAAAACCCCAAAGAAAGACCAAAAAGAAAGAAAAGATGTGGTGCTTTGCTTTCATCCGGGGTGTGGGACGCTGGGAAAAGCCTCACTCCCCCCACAGTGACGAGAGGAAGAAGGATACGCCACAAAGTCACGGTGGGTTTTGACCTTGCCGAGGTCCGAGGCATCAGAGCAGCCGACTGTCTTGAGACGCAAGGACAGGACGGCGGCTCCAAGGCCGGGCGCGCGCACCCGCTTACCTGCAGCGCCCCATGGGGAGTGCGGGGGCGGGGAGTGCGGGGAGGGGGGTGTGCGGCGGGTAAGAGGAACTCATTCGGCTGCAAGTCTAAGGACCCGCCAGAGGTTGGGTGTGGGCTTGTAGGAGAGGACAGACCCTCAGCAGTGACAAGGACAGCCTGCACTCACTTGTGGGCTCTCTTCCACGGGCTTCTGGAAAAGGGTTACAGAAGAGTCTGGAGTCGAGGAGGAGACAGGAGACCACTCTCTCAGGGGTGCAGGCTGGGAGGGAGGCAGCAGCTGTGGACGCAGGAAAGGCATGTGTGCCCCGCCTAAACCCTGCTCCCCTGGGCGCAGAAGTCTCCAGCCCCTGGGGCGGGACAGCACAAGAGAAGGACCAAGCAGAGGCTCGGAGAAAGGTAAAAGTGCAACATCTCTACTCGTGCCGTGGGGAACTGAACCGGGTAGGTCCACAGCCCTATACAAATACCACTGAAGGCCTTTCCCACAAAAGTCACACCATAGGCACAAGGCGGGGCTTGACTACCACAGGAAGGAGGGATTGCACCACTTGGAAAGACCCAGACCAAAGGCTGGCACATAGGCCTGCTAAGACTGAGGTTTGACCAGGTCAACAGACAACCCAATAACCTCAACCACCCAGTTACCAAGTAACAAGAAATAAGAGTCCACCCCTGAGAGAGGGGCAAGAGCTTGGAGGGAGAGCCCGTCTGTAACAGAGACACACGGAGACAGCCTAAGTCTGGACGTGGAGCAGAGGCATGACAGACACCCCCTGGAGCCCCAGCCCTTTCCGTAAATACAAACTAACACTGGAGAAGGTCAGTGAGGACAGTGGTGTGTGAACATCGCCAAGGCAACAAGAAAGCCTAACCCCAGCTCGGTTCCAGAGAGTGACACAACCCCACACTCACAGAGCAGATTAAAGTTCGCCCACTCTTAGGCACAATGCTATTTACCTCCACCTCAGCTGTTCTACGCACAATGTCCAGCACAAACACAAAAATTCTGGGACACCAAAAAGCAAGAAGAAGCTACCTTCTTCCAAGAGACAAAAAAATCAGCAAAACCAGACTAGACAGTGACTCAGACATGGTCGAAGTCCTAACCCAGCTTTCTGCAGACCACGCAGCCCGCAGTCCCCTGAGAGCGGCTTCCGTGGGCAAGGAGAATTAGACTGCGTTTCGGTTTCCTCCTGACTTCTATCCATGTGGCCAGCCCACATGGCCATAAAAATGCCTCTGGGTACTTCTTACCCCAGAAATTTTCGCTGCTCTTGCCCTGACTTGACAGTTGGCCTCAGAGAGGAACATTTCTGCTGATCTCACCTCCCCTAAGAATGATTTGTCTCTGTGTCCAATGTTGTTTCTTTAGACTTTGCATCAAGGCCCTTAAAAGATTTTTTTTTTTAATGCACGATTTTTTTTTTTTAGTTTCACTTAGTTTTGTTTTGTTTTTAGTTTGTACGGTGCAGATGTTCTGCTGCCACCTCCATGGCCTAACATGAAGAAGAAACTCCCATGTAACAAATACATGGTAATGAATTATTATATCCCAGACCCACGTCTCTCGTTCAGGCTACCGTGGTGAATAAGAAGAGGTATTGATCAAACTCTGGATGAGAACATCTGAAGCCACAGCCGTGTGTCCAGAAGAGCCAAAACCAGTGAGGAGGAAGGAAACTGCTAGTTTCCGGAGCGAGTTTCTGTGACTCGACTGAACCTGATTTGTGCAGGAAGTGGGGTCACATGGTTCTCACGCCTTCAAGACCATTTTCATTGTCTCTTTCCTAATCACCTGTTCTTGTGAAACTTAATCTTTACCTGTTCAAGTATGTAAAACTTTGCAAACTTCTTCCAAAGTTTTCTCCCCATACTTCCTCCCCGCTGCCCTTAAAAGCCACGCCCAGCAATCTCACCCTTCCCAGCCAGCACACAGAGATCGGTGTTGGAAAGAACAAATATTAAATATGTCAACTGTTAACGATAAACCCCGTTTCTCAGCAATCTTGCCTCTCTACACGTATCATCCGATTGGTTCTGCATTTCTGTACTGTTACGTCAAAGACGACAGGTCAGCGGACACCTAATATTTACAGCACTGCCACTCAGTAATTCTGGGAACGTACGCACGCCAGGTGGCCGCACGTTGAGTAAAACTCACCAACGTGGTGCCCACCAGATGCCAAGCAAGCAGCTGTGGGTTGAAAACTTCAGTCTGCTGGCTTTGTTGGACCTAACCTCCATGAATGTTTGGACTACTTCTTTGTAATCAATGGAATGTTCTGTCATGATCGATTAACCAGGAAAGCCGCCCAGACCGGCGGTCCCCAGCACCACCTTCACGGCTCCCACGGACTCCGGGAGACAGAGTACTCCCTGTGGCAGTAATATCCAGTTTTCAGCTAGGTCTGCCGTTCATGAGCCATATGTCCCAGGCAAGTGACTGCCCCTCACTCGGGCTCCAATTCCTCATCTGCAAAACAAGGAGGCTGGACTGGCGGAAGCAACCCGGTACCTGCCATCTGCCACATCCTCCATTCTTGGTCGTTGGCCATGAGTTGTTTTTGGAAATAGGCACGTCCATTCGGGGTGAGCTTAAGGCCAGGTAGGGAAAGAGAGGAGCTTGTCCTTAGCTTCTCTAGCTCAGCAAATCCCCCAGGCGCCCCCTCAGAGACCCTTTCTCCCCTGGCACACCCCCCCCCCCATAACCACTCAGATCGTTACCACCAAGCTCAGAGCACGAGCAACAACTAAACCTCTTCCCAGCCTCAGGTTTGAGAAGTACAGTGGAGGAGCCTGCGGCGTGGTGTGATCTGTCGGGCTTGGGAACCCTAAGTGCCTGGGCCCATTTCCGACCGCCAGACTCAGGTACGTCCCACCCAGGCTGTATCTCCTTTCCGGCATTTTTAGGAACATTGACTGAGAAAGTGTCTAGAGCCCCCAGAACTGTGTTTTACGTTCAAGAAAGACTCAACGAAGGTCACGTGTCTCCTTAGCAGGCGATGATGAGAACGCTGATAGAATTAAGTTATTTGACAGCTTGAACGGTCGTTCAGATCCTGTGTATTCTTCTCCTTAGCGCTGTGGAAGAAGTATGCGGCCCTGCCCCACTGGGATTGAGCGTGGTTGTGTGGCTTCCCGTGGCCAACGGGATTTCAGTGGCTGTGATGCAGGCAGGAGCTGTAAGGATGTCTTCATAGTTGGGCTTGGTCTCTGGAGGCTTCTGATCTCTGCCTGGAGACCATGACCCTAGGTAGCCATTACCCAGGTAGCTTGGGAACCAGAATGAGACATATGAGGCCAACCTGAGTTCAGCTGACAATCAGGAGCCTGGTGGCCTTGTTGTGAGCCTACGAGCGGCAGGGTCAATGACTGCTGTTTTAAGCAGCTGTCGTTTGGGGTTGCTTATTACACAGCATTGTTATGGAAACAACTGACTGATACATGTTGCCATAATGCTATTGTGGTCAGCGCCTGACAGATGTCAATCATGTTTTCTGTGCCTCCTTGTGCCAAAAGTCCCTTCCTTTCTACCTGCTCTGTGCTTGGGATCCCTCCGCCTCTGAGAAATCTTCATTGTGTACGTCCCTGCTGGGTCCTAAGAATATAATGCAAATCACATGTTATACTTGCCCTCCTCCTGTCTAAGAAGAGCCATGGACAAGTGAACAGCAAGTAACAATCTCACGGGTTAGGGACTCTAATGGAATCATGCCAGACTGATATGGGACCGAACAGAGGTTGGGTTCAGGTTACGGGGCCGGAGAAGGTGGCGAAGTCTAAACTGGGGCCGGAAGAATGAGGAGGAGTCACCAGGCCAAGAGGAAGGATGCGTGTCACCCTGAAGGTGATGTCCCAAGACTCCAGTCAGCAAAAGCACATTTTGCTGCCCCAAATCCTTCCTTTCCGGCCCTGGGGGACTGGGGGGAACCACAGAGAAACCTCAGGATGGGTCCCTGTTGATCTCCGTCTCCCGGGAGAGCAGCCTGGAAAGACCCACGTAGGGGCCCTTCCGGAAACTCCGAGTTAGCACGTCCTGGAAACGGCCTGGGCACTCTCCGCTGTCGGTCAGCCCATGGACGGTGCTCAGACTCAGCCCGTTCCGGAGCTGCGTCTTCTCTTCTGGGTACCACCCCGCTCCCGTGTGTCAGGGCGCCTGCAGGAGGCACCCCCACGCCAGTCACACCCGGCCAGCTGCGAGGAAGAAAGAGCCTCGTGGAAGGCCACGGGGGCAAGTGGGCTGCGACCGCTCTCCTGTCCCCGCTGAAGACTCCCTGCAGGGGTGACCGGAAGCTTCCACGGTGGCCAGATGTTCCCGTCCACCAGGAAGATGTGCAGCCGGGGCTTCGCGGCTCCCGCACTCGAAACCTGGCGGCAGGGAGTCTGGGCAGGTTGGGGCTGGCGGGCACGGGAAGCTTCCGAGTCTGGACAGCTGGTATCACACGGCGTCTGCGCTTCTAAATCCAGCTTTTCCAAGCGGAAAGTGGATTGTGGCCATTTCCTCAAACACATTCCTGGAAACCAAAGGGTTTATAACTAAATCATTTATAAGGCTGCTGGGCTGCTGTCTGTTCCCACACGTGTGAGCACTGTCTCCCCCTCCCCCTTTATCAGGCCACACACGTTTACACGCCCACACACGCGTGCACACACGCCCGTCCTCACACGTCCGTCACACACGTCCCCTGGCTCACGCTCTCGCACATGGAGCTGCGGGACCCGAGGGGAAGTGAAGGTCAAAGCCACCGCTGAGCTCGGTCAACGCAGCCCCGGTTCGTGTTTCTGAATGGATCAGTAGCCAGGGCTGCACGGGACGCTGGAGTTTATGACCCACGGCCAGCTGGCTTCCTCTGCGAGCGTCCTTCCTGTAGGAGAGAAAACCACTCACTTTGTGTGGAGACCGATTTCCTGTCGGAGCGGCCTGACTTCGGGGGGCTGGGGGGAGGGGGGAGAGGAAGGCCGCACGCGGCGCGGGGTGTCGTGCGATGCACACTGTGTGTGACGTGTGCGCATGTCTCCTGGCGTGTGTGTGTGCTGTGGAGTGTGCACGGGGGTGAGTGTGTGTGTGTAGCCGTGCGCACAAAGACAACAGCATTCAGAGCAGCAGAGCAGTGACTAAGAAGGAGATGTCTCCCTAAAATCCTATTTCCCAGGGCTTCCCAGTTTCTTAAGTTCTCTTACTGAATGTCCTTGTCCCAGCCCAGGTCTAACTCAAAGGTGAATTTCTTTTCTGGAAATAGAAATGATCCAATCAATACACATCTGAGAGCAGCATCAGCAAATTTAATTCGAGGGCAGAGGAAAGGCCAAAACTTCCCATCAGTTTCTGTGAACAGAGAGAGATTTCAAAACGTCAGGACAGCTCCCTTCCCAGCGAGAGGCGCCTCGCGGAGAGCTCGCCGTCCAGGCGGCCGTGGCCGTGGACGCCGTCCTGCCGCAGACCTTCCTGTGGGGCCGACGGCCGGTGCCGATCATTTCTGCTCCCCAAACCCTTGGGTTTTCTTGTCGAGTCCCCTTCTGAGGCCCACGTTCAGGAGAACTTGGCAAAGCTGAGTCCAACCTCGGGGCACAGAGGGGAACGAGCTCCGCCCCCCGGGGCACCCGCAGGGCCCTGACTCCGCAGGGCAGAGCACGGAAGGCGGTGCCCGGGGACCACGGAGCTCAGGGACTCGGGAGCGCTGGGGTTTCTGGGTGTCCTTCCCCGCCCACCCCCACCCCCTGAGCAGAGCACCGAGGGGGCAGGCGGAGGCTGGGTCTAGAGCCAGCGGTTTATATATCTGGGGCTCTTCTAAGAGAAAAAGAGCGGAGCTGTTTCTGGACGAAGTGTCTGAGAAGGTGGCGCAGGACAGCTGGCAGCTGCCCCGAACAGTCCCATTGGCTGTGCCCCCAAACCCAGAGCTCCCCTCTCCTTTCCCCTCTCTCTGCCCCGGGAGGCTGGCCAGTATGGACCACCTCAATGGGGCCTCCGGCTTCAGGGTTCAGGTGGGCTTGCCCAACGGGGAGCCCAGGCAGGCGGTGGGAAGGAAGGGCAGAGTGGGTTGGGGTGCTCCCTCTGCTCCCTCAGATGGAGTCGCCCCTGGCTGGCTGCCCAGCTCATCTGCTGACACAAGATACGAACTTGGGGAAGGGGTCCTGCCCATGCCAGTCCACTGTCCCTGAGCCCGCGAGGGATAACAGCTCCGAGACTGGCAATAGCTCTGAGCAGGCACACCGCCCCGGCATCTGCCCGGCGTTCTCTGCACGCAGCCCCCATCGGGGTCTCCACAAAGGACCCAGCCTGTGTCCACCCTCTCTCTTGGACCCAGCGACATGCCCAGGTTGGACAAACACCTCCGCTCTCACTTCTCCGCTTTTAAATCTCAATTTCATCCAAGCTTCAGCAAAATCATGCTTAGTGAACCAATGCGTGCCTGAACGCCCTATGAATCCTCAAGGTCCTGTCATACCTCTCGCCCTGGCTGCCACCAGCCCAGCTGACGTCGAAGCCAACATCCCCAGCCAGCAGCGCTCAGAGTCCCCACCCCCTTTCTGCTCTGTCCCTCCTCTCCCAACCATCCCCCTCCTTCAGGGTCTTTCTGCTCTGCCTTCTAGAACCTTTGTTCTGTGGGAAATACACACCACATCCTCATCCTACCCTCTCAGCATGCTCTTACTACCTCCTGCTTCCCATTAAGGACATTGTTTTACTAGTAACTCTCTCCATGCTATTCCCGTCCTCCAGAGCCCACCAGCTGAGACATGGCCACCAGCTGGGACATGGCCACCTGCTGGGGCAGAAGCTGAGACATGGCCACCAGCTGGGACACGGCCACCTGCTGGGGCAGAAGCTGAGACATGGCCACCAGCTGGGACATGGCCACCCGCTGGGCACAAGCTGGGACACGGCCACCCACTAGGGCAGAAGCAGTCATACTGGACCTCCACACTCACAGGGAAGCTCTCAGGAGTAACTCCCGCCCCAACCGACACCCCAATGACCAAAATCCAAATGTCCCCTCTCTCAAGGCCATCTCTCAAACTTCTAACAATCTCCCTTACTCACCAAGCCTCATCCCTCTCCAACAAATCCTCACCTATTTTTTGAGAAACCCTGGTCACATTGTACGTGAGGGTGATCACTCCCCACACCTTCAAACCTGAGCACGTTTGGTGACTCAGACACCCCGGCCAGGGAGCTCGACCACAGTCGTCACCCCACCTCTAAAGGACCAGCTGGGACACCACGTGAGGCATGACTAAGAGGAAACCAGGTCATCAGCAGGCCCTGACAGTATCAGAAGGCCTGCCCAACACCAGGAAGCGAGCAGCACCCACATTTCAGAAAGAGATGGGTCGTCTCGGCTGACAGCGTTGCACGGATTCGAGGCCGTGGCCATGAATTTGATCTCAAGACCACGCCTTTCTTTTCATTAAGGGAGGTGCTGCATTTAAGAACACAGATGAAAATAAGATGAAGTAAGGTGTTTCTGGCTTTATCACTGTGACTGTCGCCTACTAAGATTTATTGCAATAGTATTGATAAAACAATGTCTCGTCCTAGGAGAGTCGTTTCTCTCACGTTTCATAGAAGGGTGAGGCCTGGGAAGGGGATGTAGGGTACAGGAGAACAGGAAGTCCCCAGAGCCAGCCTCCACCCCTGGCCATCCTAGTGGGTCATCAGAAGGCCACTGAAAAAGTAAGGGCAAACATGGGACTGAAGACTGTGTCATATTCCTGGCTGGTTGGCTCAGGGGTAGAGCATCAGCCTGGCGTGCGGATGTCCTGGATTTGATTCCCGGTCAGGGCACAGAGGAGAAGTGACCATTTGCTTCTCCAGCTTTCTCCAACTCCCTTCTCTCTCTCTCTCTCTCTCTTCTCCTTCCACAGCCATGGCTTGATTGATTCGAGCTAGTTGGCCCCAGGTGCTGAGGATGGCTCCCTGGTCTCGCCTCAGGTGCTAAAATAGCTCAGTTGCCGAGCAACAAGCAATGGCCCCAGATGGGCAGAGCATCGCCCGATACTGAGCCTACTAAATGGATCCCAGTCCGGGCGCATGTGGGAGTCCGTGTCTCTGCCTCCCTGCCTCTCACTTAATTTAAATAAATGAATAAATATGTATGTAAATAAAAAAGATTGTGTCATATGTGCTAGGGGCTCCCGCCTGGCAGGGCGCCCAGCGAAGTCAGCCTGGACTCCTGTGACGGACGTGGACTCCAGTGATGGGAGAACCGTGATGGAGGACGGGGCGATGGGGACACACACGCTTAGGGAGCATGGGGCAGTAGAGGGGGACATGAGCTGAAAAGTGGATTGCCCGGTGTCGCAGGAGCACAAGGAAGGGAGGGTCTCAAGAGAAAGGGGGCTGGGAAACTGAGTCACTAAAGGAGCAGAGAGGACGGGCACTAGCCGTGAGCTGATGGCTACCGTGGATGTGACTTCTGTGCCGGCCAGGTCACCGTTTCCTTGAGTGTAGGGACCACGTGTTGCTCTTGTTGGTCCTCTGCGATGCACAGCACACAAGTTACACGGGGGAGATCCTACTGTGTAGGATCAAAACATCATCACCCAAACCCTTATATTGTCCCATCCACCAGCATCACAAATAAAAAAATACTAAACACAGCTGGAAATAAGGGTCACGTTACTTTCCTGAAAAGCCAAGGAGACAGTGTAGCCAACAGCACAGCATGCAAACCGTGGGGTGGGACAGTCCGTGGGGAGAGCAAGGGAGGGCCATCCCCACCTCCCCACACTTATCCTGGAGAGTCACCCACATCATTTGGACCTGAGCAAGGGGGAACAGGATGAATGGACCGGTGAGAGCGAAAGATGGCGATGGGAAGGACACGTTGATCCAGCCTCGAGCCTGTTCCCTGAGGCTGCTGGGAGCAGGGATGACCCCTCGGAAGGGAGCGGAGACATGACGGGGGTGCCCCACGAGGCGCAGCTGGAAGGGGCACCACCCTCTGCTGGCCGGTGGAGGGCAGGTACCCAGGAGCAGGACCTCCCCCTCTCCTATGTCTCTGCCCCTTCCTTGGGAAACACACACACACACACACACACACACACACACACACACCAGTGGCTGTTTCAACAGTCAGGGAGAAACACAATCAGTCTAAATGCTTCCCTTTCCCGCTTGACAGGTCTGACTAAAAGATGAGAACCGTGACCTACACAGTGTCCGGTGGAGCTGGGACGACACGTTTTCCCCGATCGACACTGAGAGCTGTGTTACCACGGGGGAAAGGACCCGTCAGGACTCGGCAACGTCCCTCACATTAGCTGGCCCGCCAACGGTCCAAACCTCAAAGGAGACTTTGGAGGAAATCGGCCAGTGGCGGACGATCGGAAGAACTGCAGAAATGTGAATAAGTGGAGCCCATCTCGGCGGCTAATCCCGAACAAGCGTCCAGAGAGAGAGGAGGCTCGCGGAGCGCTTTACGGGGTCTGCCAGTTCCGAAGGGAAGACCGGGTCCATCAAGTCTAAGCCCAACAGGGGAGTCACAGCGAGGAGAGGAGCAAATGGTGTTCAGCTCGCCTGTGTTCTCAGTGTGATCAAAAGGCCGTTACAGCCTTAAAATCAAAGCAGGCTCACCTTAAAAAGAGAGCGAGAAAGAGAGAGAAAGAGAGAGAGAGAGAGAGCGCCAGCTCAAACCCACAAGGGACCGTCGTGGAACCTGGGACGACACGTTTTCCCCGATCGACACCGAGAGCTGTGTTACCACGAGGGAAAGGACCCGTCAGGACTCGGCAACGTCCCTCACGTTAGCTGGCCCGCCAACGGTCCAAACCTCAAAGGAGACTTCGGAGGAAATCGGTCAGTGGCGGGCGATCGGAAGAATTGCAGAAACGTGAATAAGTGGAAGAGAGGGCAGTAAAAGTGGAACATTCCTGCCAGGTTACCCAAGCCGACGCGGGCTTTGCCGGGTGGTTTTATGCCCACGACCTGGGACATTCTCGTGTCCCTTTTCGAAGCGAATGCGGATGGGCACCATGGTGAGCTGGTCAGGAGGGTCACCACCGGCCGCTGGGTCGAGAGCTGTTCTGGATGGGGTTTACGCAAACTCCACTCAGGCACGGCAGGCAGACCGACTCTGCGCACCCAGCACATGCTGGAGGCCATGGGGCGCTGCTGACGTGGACCCAGAGGTGGCCCCTTCCTCCGCCCCCCCCATTTCTACCCCCTACGGTCCCACAGCTACAGTCTCACATTTTATCAGCCTCCCGCCAACCCCGTGTCACCCCTTCCGATGGGGGAAGAGAGGCAAAAAATGACACACACCCTCCTTTGGTCCTAGGCTCTTCCTCCCCTCCCAGTTCTCATTTTAAACTCTGCAAAAAAAAAAAAAAAGGCCACCATGGGATTGACCCTGTCGACCTTGGAACCACCTCACCCTCGAGGGGAAGTAAGGGAGAAGTCGTCCAGGGGCAAGGCAAGCCAGTCACACCAACACGGGGATGTGTGTGCCCACCTGCCCCCCGCGGGGACCGCTGGCGATGTCTGCAGACATTTCCCGGTTATCTCAACGGGGGAGGGGTGCGTAGGGAGAGTCACTCATGAGTCATCTCGTGGGCAGAGGCCAGGGATGCTGCTGGACCTCCGACAGGGCTCAGGACAGCCGCCACAACAAAGAGTGACTCAGCGCAGATGTCCCTAGTAAAGCCAAAGAGACGGAGCCAGAAGTTATGGAGAGATCAAGGCAGGTCCTCCGATATCCCAGGGGGGCAGAATTCAAACAAATGCCGCATTTACTCACGGTGTCGTCGGCAGCGTTACTTCTGTCACGTTTTGTTCCTGTCCGCCTTGCTGGTACGGCGGCGTGCAGCGCAGTGGGGGAAAGCCGAGATGAGCTGGAAGGGGGAAGCCAGAGGGGCTGGCAGAGCCCGGTGGGTCTCCTTCGACCTCACCGCAGGACCGCGCTGGATTTTCATGCAGACCTGCGTCCCCATCCACTTCCCTATCGCCTGTCTCATCTCACGGTGCCGGAACTGGGGAACGGCCCTGCTCCCGGAACACGCAGGGGCTTCCAGAGATCAGACCCTGGGGGGCATTTAAAAGGAAAAAAGGTTGTGCACGCTGGCCAATGAAATTCTTTGAAGGATTAATAAAAATAGAGACTCACGGGGAGTCATGGGTAAAGAAATTGATTGGACATTTTAATCAGATGTCAAACTTGGGTTTTTTTTTCCCCCCTCCTGAGTGTTATTATTAACTTCCTTAATAAATGAAAATCTAAATTAAAGTCGATATAAAGTCAGAGTTGATTCTTTTCACATCGAAACTGCCGTCCGTGTTCAAAGGGCGAGCTCTCTGGGAAGGCTCCCGCCTCCCCGAGCTATGAATAATGCAGTGAAATATTAAAAGGGCCTTTGATTGTGAAAATTGTTTCCCCTCGTTCATCTTGCTGCCGCAGCGGAAGCTCGATCCCATTGCTCAGAAGCGAAGGGTCACACACATGCCTGGTGGTCTGAGGGACTTTTCTTTGGGTTTGTTTTTTGGGTTTTTTATTTTGGGTTTTTTTTTGTTTGTTTGTTTGTTTTGTTTTTTTGTCTCTTGGTTTTCCTGGCCATAGAAAACCACAGGACTGGAGACGAGGAAGAAAATTACTTCCGTTGGGCGGCTGGTGTGAGTGCCCTGTCTCCATTGGGCTTTATGTAATGAGCTTATCTCCCAGGGGCGTGGCTTTACCAGAGGGTAGGCTCTCTCCCACAGAGAAGTCGTCACGAGGTCCCACAAGGTCACGCTGGTGGGTATAAGCGCCATCCAAGAGCCAGGGTAGAAAGTATTTTCTGGAAGTCACCCCAATGAGATCACGGGCTCTGGCTACGGGAAGCTTGGTTCTTCTTCCCTCAGACGGGTATCTCTGAGTCACTGAGTAATTGACAGCTTTCCACGCCACCTTCAACCGGGTAGGTCTGACAGAGGCCAGGGAAACCAGCCCGGCGTCAAGATGGCAAAGAGATTGAAGATGACTCACTCGCTGGTCACAGCTGACACAGACAGACGTTTAAAAGACAGACAGTTTGCTATTTAGAGTCTTACTTTCCTAACACGCAAGGCAATTTTAGTTCAGTTTAGCGGGTTTTTTTCTTTGGCATTGGGTTAGGGGGCTAAGACTGGGTTGTGGGTAGAGGAAGTGGCAAGGGAGACTCAACATTTCCTACTGGATAGAACAGGAATTAATAAGGGGGAGGGAAAAGACCACTGTGGTGTCTATTATGTGCATACCCTATAGAAGGCACCTCACAGCTGTTCCGCTCCCATCCCCCCACCCACCCCGAGGAGGGGGGGGGGCATTAGCGGTCAATCGGGTTCACGAGGCACGGAGAAGCCGGGCAGCCGGCACAAGGTCAGAGCAAAGACGTGGTGCGGGAGGGGGCTGAGCCCAGGGCTGCCTCCAGCCGAAATCATTTCCAGACGCATTCCAGGTGTTCGAGGCATTCCCAAACTAGGTGCCTGTCGGCGTCAGGGAGGCGGGGAAAGCGCACCCTGGCAACCGCCTCCCATTGGCTGGATGCCCTGTCACCCGGTGTGTGTCCCACGGCACCGGCGCGGGCGTGAGTGGCCTGCGGCATGGCGCCCGCCGACCACGAGGAAGCGAGGAGAAAGGGGCCTGGGACGTGGGGAAAGGCAAGCCTGTGAGCGTTGCCCTCCAGCAGCACGAGAGACTGGAAACAGCCAACGCAGCAGGGCCCGCGGGATGCTGGGGACACGCATCCTAGCACCCTAGCTCACTGCTGGTGGGGGGGGGCGCACACCATTGCTGGGGGCTCTGACGGGGGGGGGGGCACAGGAACGGAGTCCTGGCCGGGTGTCAGTGCAGGTGCCTCCGCGTGGCACTTTCCACGGTCGTGACTTTCACTCCACGTCTCAGGAAACGGAGATGAAGGTTCTGCCGGCTCCTCGGCCCAGGTCTAGCTGAGGGAGCTGGGAAAATAACAGGGTGCTTTGCAGACCCAGGACCCTCTGGGAGCTCACTGGGACTCGGAAACTGCGTGGGGACATACTTGGCTAGGACAGCTGCAGACGGCAGCCTTCCGCTCACCGGCTCTTGACTCTTGTATTAGCTCCCCAGGGCTGCCGGGACAATCAGCACAACTGGGTGGCTCACAACAGCAGGGGTCTGTTTTCTCACCGTGCCGGAGGCTTGAAGTCCAAAACCAAGGTGTCATCAGGGCTACGCTCCTGCTGAAGGCTCCAAGCAGAGTCATTCCTGCCTTGTTCACCTGCTGGCGGCTGCGAGCAATCCTTGGCTTGTAGCTGCATCCCTCCAACACCTGCCTCCATCCTCACGTGGGCTTCTTCCCCGTGAGTGTGTCTCCTGGGCCTCCAAACCTCCCCTTCTCACGAGGACACAAGTCGTTGGACTTAGGGTCCCCCTGATCCAGTAGGACCTCGTCTTAATTGTATCTGCAAAGACCCTACTTCCAAATAAGGTCAAGGCGACCCTGACACGGAGATTTCCTGCTGGCTTGTCTGATTGCACTCACAGCCAGGACAGGAGGTCAGATTCTGGGCAGAAACCTGCTCTAACAGAAAATGGAAAAAAGAAAAACGTGTTTGCTTCCAGCAATCTCCTGGAAGACCTCCCAGGTCCTCGTGGGGCATTTGGCAGGAGGGTGTGAGATGCATGCCAAAGACCTCGGCAAAGAGCCCCCAGCCTCTGTGGGGGTGGGGGGTGGGGTCTCACCAAGTCTGCGCAGCCTCTGAGAGGTGCTGCATGGGGTGGGCAGCCGCGCTGGACACGGGCTGGACTAGGGCTGCAGCGTTCGTGCGACAGCCACTGGTCCCACGGAGCCCTTGCAAGGCGGCTGGTTCCAGCTGCACAGCAGGAGTCGAGGACACACACCAGCTTTTTTTTTTTTTTTTTTTTTTTTTTTGCATTTTTCTGAAGCTGGAAACAGGGAGAGACAGTCAGACAGACTTCTGCATGCGCCCGACCGGGATCCACCCGGCACGCCCACCATGGGGCCACGCTCTGCCCACCAGGGGGCGATGCTCTGCCCATCCTGGGCGTCGCCATGTTGCGACCAGAGCCACTCTAGCACCTGGGGCAGAGGCCAAGGAGCCATCCCCAGCGCCCGGGCCATCTTTGCTCCAATGGAGCCTTGGCTGCGGGAGGGGAAGAGAGAGACAGAGAGGAAGGCGCAGCGGAGGGGTGGAGAAGCAAATGGGCGCTTCTCCTGTGTGCCCTGGCCGGGAATCGAACCCGGGTCCTCCGCACGCTAGGCCGACGCTCTACCGCTGAGCCAACCGGCCAGGGCTCACACCAGCTTTTGATGATATGGTAGGAATAATAAAAAAAAGAGACCGCAAATATTAACACTTGTATATGGATTATATTTTGAAAGGATAACATATTTGCCATGATGATTTACATAGGTAATATATAATTGCATATTACTATATATTTTATAATCCATGCTATAATTTTATTATACGACATAATAAATACATTACTAAAATTAATTTCATCTGTTTAGTTTTTTGGGTTTTTTTTTTTTTTTTTTTTTAATGTGGCTACTGGGACATTTAAATGACCAGTTGGCTCCCATGATGTGGTTACGGGGCAGCGCTGGCCCGGAAGATGGCCAAAGGTGACCCTTCCTTTTACAGCAGCGTTTCCCAAATCTGATCCTGAGAAGGTGAAGTCCCCAAAGGTGTTCTCACCACAAGGTCTCCTTAGTCGCACGGGTTCAGGGAGTCCCACGTGTCTCCTCGCGCCTTCGAAGATGGCGCATCTGCGCAGAGACAAAGGCCCTGCGCGGTCTGGTCATGAGCAGAGCCGTCAAGCCCAGTGTTTCCCAAATAACTGAGTTTTCCGTTCCGTCCGGGGACATCCCCCAGCACCCGTGTGCCAGGGGACAACTTCGGAGGCTTTGCCAACACGCCCCGGGGAACACGGTCGCCTGGCAGGAGAGCACTTGAAAATACAGAATTTACGAGACCCCAAGGGAAAGCGTGAGTCCCCTGTTCCAGGTCGGGAACGCCCGAGGTCAGAGCCGACATTGCGGACAGGTCGCTGAAGGCGGGAGAGACCCTCAGGCTCAGCGGCCACTGGCTCGGCCACCCTCAGACCTCCATCACAGCCTGTTTTTCAACGGGCAGGAAAATTACTTTGGGAGGGGGAGAGAATGATAAGCATTAAATACTCTATGCTTTAAAAAAAAACAAAAACAACACTCACAATTGTGAATATTTCCACTGATTTAGTAAAACGTGATTTGCCTTCGGAGGATGAATGGTTTCTCTCCGATCGTCAACGCGCTGTAGAAAAGCCAGCAGTTATCTGCTTTCCACAGCCCTTGTGATCTGGAGGGGGAGGGGGCTTTAAAATGGTCAGCAAGAGGCCAACCAGGAACACCCCCAGCGGCGCCTCTGATTTAGGGACAGCAGTCACCTCGCTCATCCCGTAGTGACTTCTTTGTCCCGGGAAGAATCACTAGAGTGACCTCTCTGATGCCGTGGAAATAATGTGCTTAGCCAGCACGGCCCCGGGGATGTGGCGCTCGAGAGGTTCTGACGCCTGGGCCTCTTCTCTCTGACACCTGAGACGGCCGCCTGTCACCACGTCGGCGCGGCTGGGCGCTGCCTCCTCCCGGGAGCCCCTGCCACACGGACAAAGCTGCGTCCAGTCGAACAGACCTTTCTGAACGCTGCAGACACAAGCAGACCTTTCTGAACGCTGCGGACACAAGCAGACCTTTCTGAACGCTGCGGACACAAGCAGACCTTTCTGAACGCTGCGGACACAAGCCAGGGAAAGGGTTTTCTCCACGGACGAAGCTGCTTCCAGTCGAACAGACCTTTCTGAACGCTGCAGACACAAGCCAGGGAAAGGATTTTCTCTGCCCGCCACCCGCTCTCAAATCCAACTTCACACCTTGTCCAGCCGCTGCCACACCGCCCCGACCTCTGCCCGGAGATGGGGATCCTCGACATTAGGAGTGTCTCAGAGAGTCACTGAGGTCCTCGTCACTCAGTCACTGAGAATGGGTGACCCCGGGCCCCACTGCGACCCGCCCACCATGGTCCACCACCCACCAACCATGGTCCACTTGGCACGCACAGCCACACCTGGGGCCCACAGTGACCCCACCCACCATGGTCCACCATCCACTGACCATGGTCCACCTGGCATGCACAGCCACACCTGGGGCCCCACTGCAACCCCGCCCACCATGGTCCACCATCCACCGACCATGGTCCACCTGGCACGCACAGCCACACCTGGGGCCCCACTGCAACCCTGCCCACCATGGTCCACCATCCACCGACCATGGTCCACCTGGCACGCACAGCCACACCTGGGCCCCACTGTGACCCGCCCACCATGGTCCACCATCCACCGACCATGGTCCACCTGGCACGCATAGCCACACCTGGGGCCCCACTGCAACCCCACCCACCATGGTCCACCATCCACCGACCATGGTCCACCTGGCACGCACAGCCACACCTGGGGCCCCACTGCAACCCCGCCCACCATGGTCCACCACCCACCAACCATGGTCCACCTGGCACGCACAGCCACACCTGGGGCCCACTGTGACCCTGCCCACCATGGTCCACCATCCACTGACCATGGTCCACCTGGCATGCACAGCCACACCTGGGGCCCCACTGCAACCCCGCCCACCATGGTCCACCATCCACTGACCATGGTCCACCTGGCACACACAGCCACACCTGGGCCCCACTGCGACCCCACCCACCATGGTCCACCACCCACTGACCATGGTCCACCTGGCACGCACAGCCACACCTGGGGCCCCACTGCGACCCCACCCACCATGGTCCACCACCCACCGACCATGGTCCACCTGGCACGCACAGCCACACCTGACCCATCACAGCCACACCTGGCACATCACAGCCACACCTGGGGCCCCACTGCAACCCCGCCCACCATGGTCCACCACCCACCGACCATGGTCCACCTGGCACGCACAGCCACACCTGGCCCGTCACAGCCACACCTGGCACACACAGCCACACCTGGGGCCCCACTGCAACCCCACCCACCATGGTCCACCATCCACCGACCATGGTCCACCTGGCACGCACAGCCACACCTGGGGCCCCATTGCAACCCCGCCCACCATGGTCCACCACCCACCGACCATGGTCCACCTGGCACGCACAGCCACACCTGGCACGCACAGCCACACCTGGCCCGTCACAGCCACACCTGGCCCATCACAGCCACACCTGGCCCGTCACAGCCACACCTGGCCCGTCACAGCCCGGCGCTGGGGAAACCACCCCAGAGCGTCCTTTAGAACACTTTGCTTTAAAATAAGATAGAAGAGCAACTACATAAATGAATGTTTAAAACCAGGAGCCAAGCTACTTTTTGGTCTTATTAGACATGATTGCTGGGCCCTGGCCGGGTTGCTCAGTTGGTTAGAGAGTTGTCCCAATACACCAAGGTTGCAGGTTCAATCCCAGGTCAGGGCACATACAAGAATCCACCAATGAATGCATAGATAAGTGGAACAACAAATCGCTGTTTCTCCCTCTCACTTCCCTCTCCAAAATGGATAAAATTTTAAGGGATGACTGGGTGGGATGGAGAAGGACCAGAGGAGAGTCCTTCCCAGCTCACAGCAGCCGCACCTCACCTCCCACTGACCAGAAACAGGGGCCATTCCGGGGTCTGAGGAGCCACTCAGGAGCTGGCCTCCCCGAGGGCGGAGCTGCGTAAATGGAACCATTAAGGGGCGTGAGGAGCTAACGAGCTGGGCAAGTGCTGGGTAAGGTTCCCAGTGTTGTTGAATACACAAAGCACACACACACCCTGACATCCAGGTGACACTGTTGTCACAGCATCCCCACCTCACCTCCCACTGACTTAGCCTTTCGGAGTCTTCCTCTGCTCCAGCCACGCTCCAGGCTCCAGGTCTGCCACTCTCTGCTCCCAGGACGGTGAGCACCTCCATGCTTCCCGGGTGTAACGCCAGTGGCCTAGGCCGGGCAGGTCCGCACTGGATTCGGGCCTATGGTAGAGGAACCGCGGAGCTAGAAAGTGTTAGGCCGTTCCCGTTGAGCTGAGTCTCAGGGAAAACCTCTTCTCAGGCAAAGAGCAAAAAATGGCCCCTCCCAGCGGCCGGCGGGCAGGCAATCCACAATCCGCCATCCATAGTCCCACCTGAAAGCAAGAACCCACAGCCTTCTATAGGCCACACACGCGTGGCACAGCCACACGCTCACGCACCAATCAGGCAAAGGGCTTGCAGCCGGTACACCAGCGAGCAAGCCTCACACAGCTGCCCACACCGGGTAAGGACAGCTTCCTGTCCACTCTGCCAGGAACAGACCAGAGACAGTGGCCATCCCGGGGTCTGAGGAGCCATGAGCAGGTTGGGAACGGAGGGCAGGCACCTGGACTTGGGAACCCGGGGCTCTGCATGTCCTCCGCATGGTTCCAGGGTCTCAGCGTTTCCTCCCCCGCCCACCCCCGGAGCTGGCCTCCCCGAGGGCGGAGCTGCGTAAATAGAACCATTAAGGGGCGTGAGGAGCTAACGAGCTGGCCAGGTGCTGGGTAAGGGTTCCCAGTGTTGCTGTTTCCAGCCAGGGGGAACTGAATCATGAGGCTGGGCATCATTACCGTGGGCTGGGTCAGCTCTAATGAGGCACCTCCTGATGTCCCGCGAGGCACAGGCACACCTGTCCCGGGCGGGTCTCCGTGGGCGGGAGCCAGTATGGGTCAGCGGGGGGGAACGAGAAGCTGGTGCAGCAGGTCAGGAACCAAGATCTCAGACACCCTCGGAACACCCGCCCCCCTCCTCGCGCCGTGCCCCCCTCCTCGCGCCGTGCCCACCTCCTCACTCTGTGCCCCCCTCCTCGCGCCGTGCCCCCCTCCTCGCGCCGTGCCCCCCTCCTCGCGCCGTGCCCGCCTCCTCACTCTGTGCCCCCCTCCGTGCCCCCCTCCTCGCGCCCTGCCCCCCTCCTCGCGCCATGCCCGCCTCCTCACTCTGTGCCCCCCTCCGTGCCCCCCTCCTCGCGCCGTGCCCCCCTCCTCGCGCCGTGCCCGCCTCCTCACTCTGTGCCCCCCTCCGTGCCCCCCCTCCTCGCGCCATGCCCCCCTCCTCGCGCCCTGCCCCCCTCCTCGCGCCGTGCCCCCCTCCTCGCGCCGTGCCCGCCTCCTCACTCTGTGCCCCCCTCCTCGCGCCGTGCCCGCCTCCTCGCGCCGTGCCCGCCTCCTCACTCTGTGCCCCCCTCCTCGCGCCCTGCCCGCCTCCTCACTCCGTGCCCCCCTCCTCGCGCCGTGCCCCCCTCCTCGCGCCGTGCCCCCCTCCTCACTCTGTGCCCCCCTCCGTGCCCCCCTCCTCGCGCCGTGCCCCCCTCCTCGCGCCGTGCCCGCCTCCTCGCGCCGTGCCCGCCTCCTCACTCTGTGCCCCCCTCCTCGCGCCGTGCCCGCCTCCTCACTCTGTGCCCCCCTCCTCGCGCCCTGCCCGCCTCCTCACTCTGTGCCCCCCTCCTCGCGCCCTGCCCCCCTCCTCGCGCCATGCCCCCCTCCTCGCGCCCTGCCCGCCTCCTCGCGCCATGCCCCCCTCCTCGCGCCGTGCCCCCCTCCTCGCTCCGTGCCCCCCTCCTCGCGCCGGGCCCCCCTCCTCGCGCCGTGCCCGCCTCCTCGCGCCGGGCCCCCCCTCCTCGCGCCGTGCCCACCTCCTCACGCCGTGCCCACCTCCTCGCGCCCTTTTCCTGCCCTGCACAGCAGAGTTCTTGACAGAGTTGTCATACGTGTGCCTTCTGGTCCTGGCCCTCCGTTCACTCTCCACCCCATTCCACCGAGGTCCTCTCCCCACCATTCACCCGGATCCGACCTGGTCAAAGCCACCAAAGACATCCCATTGCCAATGCTATCAGCCAGTTGACTCCCAAATGGATATGTCCCGCCCTGGTCTACCCTGAACTTCCTCCATGGGTATCCAACAGACTACTCCTCACCTCTGCTGGGATGTCGCATGAGCATTCAGACATGCCCTGTACCATCAGAACTCTTATTTTAGCTGTTCACCCTCCCCCCTTTCTCTGCCGACACCACCCTTAGCTGCACCCACCGGTTTGATCAGAGCAATGGCCTCCTTCTTGACTTGTGGCTTTTCCTTCACTCCCCTCACCCAGCCCATCAGCACTTCTCGTCATCATCACCTTCAGAATATGTCCAGAATGTGACCAGTGCTCACCCCTGCCACCAGCGCCCCAGTCCAAACACCCTGATCTCCCCCTGACCCTCAGCACCTCCTCACGGGGCTCCCTCTGTCACCCACTTGCAACTGAAATTGGATCGTGTCACTTCGACCCTCAACAGCATCGGATGTTGGTCTCGTGGTCTATAAAAAGGCTCTGTCTATGTCAGCTCCAAGCACGACGACGCTCGGTGTTCACGGCTCTGCCCCGCCCTTCCCAAGTGTCGGGAGAATGCGGGCAGCGGAGGAGAGGGCAGAGGGACCCGAAGATGTCTCGGTCTCAGCGTGGTGTGCTGGGGACAGGACCACGCCCGCATGGTGTGCTGGGGACAGGACCACGCCCGCGTGGTGTGCTGGGGACAGGACCACGCCCGCACGGAGGCACATGGGTGCGGGTTGGTTATGGAAGGCCCTGAGACGTCGCAGCAAGGACACGGTGAGTGAGGAGAGGGGCAGGCCCCCGGGACACCATTCTCCTCCCTGCGTGCCCGCTGGGAAGTGAGGGGCACCGAGGGCAGGTGAGCGTGTTGATCACGGCTGGACTTCCTGTGCGTTAACCGTGTAGGAAGGGTCTGGAATGAGGAGAGTGGCGAAGGAACAGTGCTTCACTGCAGGTCGGGGCGACACCTCAGGAACAATCCGGGCGACACCTCGGGAACAATCCGGGTGACACTGCAGGTCGGGGCGACACCTCGGGAACAATCCGGGCGACACTGCAGGTCGGGGCGACACCTCGGGAACAATCCGGGTGACACTGCAGGTCGGGGCGACACCTCGGGAACAATCCGGACGACACTGCAGGTCGGGGCGACACCTCGGGAACAACCCGGGTGACACTGCAGGTCGGGGCGACACCTCGGGAACAATCCGGGTGACACTGCAGGTCGGGGCGACACCTCGGGAACAATCCGGACGACACTGCAGGTCGGGGCGACACCTCGGGAACAATCGGGGTGACACTGCAGGTCGGGGCGACACCTCGGGAACAATCCGGGAGACACTGCAGGTCGGGGCGACACCTCGGGAACAATCGGGGCGACACCTCGGGAACAATCGGGGCGACACCTCGGGAACAATCCGGGCGACACTGCAGGTCGGGGTGACATCTCGGGAACAATCCAGGTGACACTGCAGGTCGGGGTGACACCTCGGGAACAATCCGGGCGACACTGCAGGTCGGGGCGACACCTCGGGAACAATCCAGGTGACACTGCAGGACAGGGCGACACCTCGGGAATGATCCAGGTGACACTGCAGGTCGGGGCGACACCTCGGGAACGATCGGGGCGACACTGCAGGTCGGGGCGACACCTCGGGAACAATCCGGGTGACACTGCAGGTCGGGGCGACACCTCGGGAACGATCGGGGCGACACTGCAGGTCGGGGCGACACCTCGGGAACAATCCGGGTGACACTGCAGGTCGGGGCGACACCTCGGGAACAATCCGGGTGACACTGCAGGTCGGGGCGACATCTTGGGAACAATCCGGGTGACACTGCAGGTCGGGGCGACATCTCGGGAACAATCCGGGTGACACTGCAGGTCGGGGCGACACCTCGGGAACGATCCGGGTGACACTGCAGGTCGGGGTGACACCTCGGGAACAATCTGGGTGATGCCACAGGAGAGACATCTGTCTGTGCGCACGGCGAGGTCGGAAAACAGTTTCCATATTTGGAGCTCTGTAAACGATGCTTTTTTTTAAGGTTTCGTCATCGGTTGTCAGCTTCAGTTTTCGCAACAAAAAGGAGCAGCAAACTCAATCTGTGAGAATTTGCATCAGAGCACGAGAAAATAAATTTCAACTGACGTGGGCACTTGGTCATTTTAAGAACGAGGGAGGCGAATCAGAAAAAAAACAGAAACTGCAGGATTCCATACATTGGTGGGACATAAAAGCGAGACTAAGAGGCATGAACAGGAGTGTGGTGGTTACGGGGGCTGGGGGGAGGGAAGGAGGGAGAGGGGGAGGGGGAGGGGTACAGAGAGAACTGGATGGAGGGTGGCGGAGGACGATCTCTCTTCGGGTGATGGGTATGCAACAGAACTAAATGACAAGAGAACCAGGAAATGTTTTCTTTGAATGTATGTACCCTGATTTATTGATGTCACCCCATTAAAATAAAAATTTATTTATAATAATAATAAAAAAAAGAACGAGGGAGGGACCGTTATGAAGAGCTCCAAGATCGGCACTTAGACATGCCCCCGAGCTCAAACTGTGGGCTCTGAGCGAAGGGCATTGTCACACATTCAGACGTCACCACGGATGGGCAGTAGAGGGACGCTCATATGGGGGGGGGGGGGGAGTTTACAAGGAACAGCTTGCTTCTCTGCTCAAAAGTTTATAAATTTAAAAAAAGAGGGAGAGAGAAAACCTAGCTGTGTCCTTTCCCACTCAGAGAGTGCTCAGGGGCAGACACCTGAAGACCAAGTCGACAAGGTCTGGTAATCAGCCTGCTCACCATTAGGGAGCTTCACACCTCCCTGAGAGCGGTCAGGTCTCCCCCAGGCTCACACCGGCTCCTCCTCGGTACTGCTGTCTCCCAGGCCCCGCCCCTCCAGGCCCCGCCCCTCCAGGCCCCGCCCCCTCCAGGCCCGCCCCTCCAGGCCCCGCCCCTCCAGGCCCCGCCCCTCCAGGCCCCGCCCCTCCAGGCCCCGCCCCCTCCAGGCCCCGCCCCCTCCAGGCCCGGCCAGCGTCTCCAGAGCCCCTGCCCTGTTTCCAGGCAATGTGCTCCTGTAACTTCAGAAGTGGCACTGCTTGCTCCCTCCCCCAAAAAGAGGGGGGGGCAACGTCTCCACAGTCAGAGAGCTGACCCCAGACCCAGCAGTGAAGGCAGGGCAGCCAGCCCCTGCGTCTCCTGGCAACATGGGGTAAGAGACAAAAGAATAGACAGAATGCAGCGGGGTTTGGAGGACGGCAAGGTCGGTCCCGTTCAGTCCCTGCGATGCACAAAGATGGCTTGAAGGAGGTGACGTACGCACGGGGCCACGAAAGACCGTGGACGTCAGAGATAATAAGCAGGAGCTCCCGAGGAGCCCGGCCGGCAGGTGCAGGGGCCGGGCTGGCGAAGCAGGTTTAGAGAACGCGGCTGTCTGGCTGGGCTGCTGGGTCGCGGGACGAGCAGAGCAAGAAGGGAAAGGAGAAGGGTGGACATCAGAGCCAGAGCCTTGGAGGGCATGCTAGAGAACTTGGACTTGATTCGGAACCTCCTGAGACTATACACAGGAAGGGAGACTCGGCGACTCCAGAGAACTCCACCTGCTGGCACCGGTGTGGCGGCCACTTCTCTGGGCTCGCCCTGTCCCCAGCGCCGGGGCACGGAGCTGTTTCTTTAGCATGACCCGACCTGAGCAGAAATTAGCCTCTGTCCTCCCAAGACCATGAACACATCCTATTCCAAGGGTTCCCCAAACCCTGGGGCCTGACTGTGTCTAAGTGTCAGTCTCCAATGAAAGCGGTAAGCCCTTCTCTTCCCAGGAGCTACGCAGCCACACGAAGTGTGGGTGCAGCCAGGGGTGTCCCTTGTCCCCTCCTAGCTTCCCAGGACTCCAGATGTGGCACTGCACCTGGGATGGGAACAGATACGACTGTAAGTGATTTATCTTCCCCAACAGCACACGGTGAGGCTGCACTCGGCTAACCTGCAATGCTGGAGCCAAACAGTCAGGTGAAGTAAAAATAATGACCCGGAGACTGAGCTGCAATCACAGGAAGTGTTGCCGTTGCTATGCTTATAACTGTCACTCAGATGAAACCCAAAGGCAAAAGGTGGTCCGAGAGCCAGCCACGGTGGGCACAGGTAGTCACCCAGAAGTGCAATGTCAGTGCCACCAGGCAGACCCTCTTGACCCTGCTCACCACAGCCATCGCCCTGACTCCGGGTCCTGTTGCTTCCAAACCTGCTGACAATCTCCTCTTCTCTCTCTCTCTCTCTCTCTCTCCCTTCTCCATGGGGATGGATGGAAGCCTCCCCCACTTCTCAGCTCTAGCAGAAATCCAGTCTGGCTTCCACTGTTCTACCTCCTTCAAACCCTCTTCCTAGAGTCCCAGGGGAGGATAGAACAGCCCCAGTTCAGAGCGAACCGGAAGCTCACCTGTTCCCCACCTGTGCACTCTCAGCAGCCTCCCCCACGCACCAGCAAAGACTTCCTTTGTCCCTCTCTGCTCCCTCCCTCCCCACCCCCGGTCCCCTGTCCCCAGCCAGCTCAGGGCAGGACCTGCTCTGCCCTCGGCTTCCCAGAGGCAGCTCTTGAACCTGAACTGGTTTGGCAGCATAACTCTCACCTGCAGAAGGAGTTTACAATCTCCGGAGGAGCCATTAAGTCCAAACGAGATGGAGCCCGGGAAGGGTGGCTTTGGGGATCATCCCCGCCCGATGATTCTGACCTCAGGTCAAGCCTGCGGACACCAGCCACCCTGTGGCTCCTGGCTTCCACAATCGGTGCCCTCTGGCACCACTGCAAATCGTCCGCATTGTCACCTCCTTCCTCATTTCTTCTGCAGAGTGTCCTGAGCGCTTCCCGTGGGCAGGCACCGAGCTGGGCACCGGGGAGGGCGTTGGTGAGACATGATTAGTAATAAGACACAAGCCCGACCGTGTAAAAAAGCTCACGGGCAACCGCAGCGCACAGGAAGACGAATAAATCGTTGCCATCCGTCGAGAACAGGTCTCCATTAACACGATGACCGAGTTTCCTCCGGAGCTCAGCAGAGGGGAGACTCATCCCTCCAGAAGGTCAGGGTGGCTGCCAGCAACTGTGCCCGGGAAGGACCCGCTCACCCAACAAATCACGAGAAGAGTCGCTCCCAGGTCGGCCCGTTCTCTGCTACGTCGTCATGTTTCTGGGTCACAAGCGAAGCCATGGAAGCTGCCCCACGAACTTAAAATTGATTCATAGAAATCAATCTACTGTTATTCCATCTTTAGATGGCGCCCGATGTTTTTCTATCATAAACATATTATAATCTGGCAGAATTAAAAAATAGTATCCCCCTCAGGAAAATTCCACAGCACGCAACTGCCCGGTCAGAATACTTGACATTTAACTTTAACTGTCTTTTTTTTTTTTTTTTACTTCATCTATTGCAATTTGAAAGGTGAAAGTTTAGCTATTAATTTCATTTCTATAAAATATTAATAAAGAGGTACTTTAAAAAAATATTTCAGGGCAATTTCTAAGTCTTGATTTGAGTCCTTTTCCTGTCTTTTGCTCCTCGGGTTGCTGAAGTGCGCTTGTCTTTTATTTCTTGATGCCAAACATTATTTTTAACCTTAGGAAGACATTGAGTTTTTGGTTACATAGAGTAGGTGATACGCACATATGGCCTTCTTTGAAATCCGTGGTTGGCCTTTTACTTTGGACATGATGCGTTTGGGGGACACGGCAGTCTTCCTTGGCACAGAAAAATCGACGAGTGTTTTGCTTTATGAGTCCGGCTTTGGACGGCCATTCCTCATTGCTCGGTCATGCTCTTAAAACTGCTGTGTGTTCAGTGGCGTCTGCTGTGTCGTCCTGTATTTCGGGCCCTGCCGGTGGCATGCGCTGTCATTAAATACCGGTGTAATCCGCTCCTCACGGGCCGTTCCCAGCGTCTTCCATCTTTGGTCACGAGGCTCCCTTTCTGAGCTGCTCCTTGTCCTGAAAGCCTTATATCTTTAGCCAAGGGCACTGGCTTGGCCCCCAGATACCGAAACCGGAATGCGGGATGGCGGCCCGTTCTCCCCCCTCCTGTCCTTCCCCTCACAGAGCCCGTCAGATCCTGTGGGCTGGTGTTTTCTATCTCCCCCAGTTTTTGGTGTCGTTGTTGAAGTGACACTCCCATAACCATTTTTGAAATGTACACGCTGGTGACATTTAGGGCATTCTCCATGTTGGGAACCACATGCTGCTCTCTGCAGCGTCCAAGCTTTTTCATCCCACCAGAAAAGAACAGCCCGTACCCGTTCAATACTCCCTCCCCACCCCCGCCCCCTGCCCTTGGTAACCACCGGTCAGCCTCTGTCTCCGTGGATTGGCCTGTTCTGGATGGACCCTATGAAAAGAATCGTGCAGCCTGTGGTCCTTTGTGACCGGCTCCTTTCACTTAGCACGTGTGTCCAAGGTCCCACCACACCAGGGGTCCCCAAACTTTTTACACAGGGGGCCAGTTCACTGTCCCTCAGACCGTTGGAGGGCCGGACTATAAAAAAAAAAAAAAACTATGAACAAATCCCTATGCACACTGCACATATTTCAGAGTAAAAAAACAAAACGGGAACAAATACAATACTTAAAATAAAGAACAAGTAAATTTAAATCAACAAACTGACCAGTATTTCAATGGGAACTATGCTCCTCTCACTGACCACCAATGAAAGAGGTGCCCCTTCCGGAAGTGCGGCGGGGGCCGGATAAATGGCCGCAGGGGGCCGTAGTCTGGGGACGCCTGCTCCACGCCGTAGCCTGTGTCCGCGCTCCTTCCTCCTGAGTTTGTCTTCGTTGTTCCCCGTCTTTCCCTCCCTGTGACCACTGCGCGACATCCGGGCTCTGCTCTCATTGGACAGCCCTGCCGTGAGCTCCCAGTCTCCGACCGGCCTCCCTACGGCAGCCAGAGCGATCCGGCCTTTTGCCAGCACATCCTGCTCCCACGGTAGCCGGCCATCCCTCCACCAAGCTCCGCACCCGGGTCAACTCACAACGCCCCCTCCACCACGCTTCCTCCTCTCTCTTATTTCCTCACTCCCCGTGCGCTCCAGTTATTCTTCTAAAGCACCTTGCGTGACGGTCCTTGCAGCCCTAGGACACGAGCCACACACAGATGGAGGGCCGGGGTCATTAAGCCCCATCCGCGGGCCGGGACGTCATTAGCCTGCCGTTGCTACGAGGAGCAAGGCCAGCAGAACCTGACAGCGGGGGTGGGGGGCTTCCTGGCGTGAGGCGCGGAGAAGACCACAGCGTCCCTCACTCAGCGTCCCGGCCAGAAATGAGTTACCCGGCACGCATCGTAAGGGAACGGTCAAACTCTGACCAGGGGACAGGCTACAAAACACTGGCCTGTCCGCCTTGAAGGGCGTCACTGTCATGAAGCGCAGAGGAAGGCAAGTCACGATTCCAGACTGAAAAGCTTAAAGCCGTGGTTCTCAACCTTTCTAATGCCGTGACCCCGCAATACAGTTCCTCATGTTGCGGTGACCCCAAACCAAAAAATAATTTTGGTGGCTACTTCATAACTGTCATTTTGCTACAGTTATGATTTGGAATGTAAATACCTGATATGCATTATGTATTTTCCGATGGCTTTAGGCGACCCCGCCGGGGTCACGACCCACAGGTTGAGAACCGCTGGAGACGTGACCACCAGGTGAAACCGGTGTCCCCGGACCGGACCCCCGAGTCAGAACCACAGGTTGAGAACCGCTGGAGACGTGACCACCAGGTGAAACCGGTGTCCCCGGACCGGACCCCCGAGTCAGAACCACAGGTTGCAGCTTTTAAGGGCGTCACCGGGGTACCTGGTGGAATTTCCATGCGGTCTGTCTGTCGGACGGCGGTGTTATATGGACGTCAGAGTCCCCGAGAGCGACTCATACACTGCATGTGTAGGGACATGCCTTTGTGGTCCAGAGATGCACACTGTCGTAGTTAGAGGTCAAAGGTGATGTCCCCAGCTTAGTCCCCGATGTCTGCGATGACAACAGCTGTGACACAGGTCTAGAGAGAGATGGGGACAGGGCAGAGACGGCAGAGAGGTTAACAAACGGGTGAGCCCGGGCCACGGGGATATAGAGATGCCTTGCGTTGTTATGACGATTTTGGTCTAAGCTTGAAAGTTTTGAAAATAAAAAGTGAAGAAAAGTTAAGTAAGTCATTATAAGCTGACAGGGAACGAGGTCCCTAACGTCCCCATTCCCGTTCAGAGTATGTTCATGAACTCAAGACGGAAGAAGTCTGGGGAGAGGGACTGAGCCCCCGGTGGCAACCACTGCCCGGGGCGGTCCAGCGCCCCCCCCCCAGTCTGAGATGCGACTCTTCCCCCTCTCACCTGTGTCTCCTGACGAGTGAAAAACCGCGTGGTCACCAAGCTGTAGGGACGGGTTGAAGGAAATGGAGGATTCTGCTTTCTTTATTTTCCAATGTATAGAATCTAAAATTTTTTTTTACTAGTTAGCACCTATTATTTTATACTACAAGACTCTTTGAAAACATCTCAACTCTTCACCTCTTACAAATCCTCCCTAGCGGTGGGATTGTGCTTCAAGTGACTCATTAAAAAGAATATATTATCAAAACCCACGAAACACGACCGGAGTCAACGCTTATTGCCGCACCCCGAAAATGAACACAGCAAGCTGTCGTTTCCATCCATGAGACTGACCAAAATCAGGCAAACCCCACGGAGGGTTAGCTAGGATGGGGGTGGGGCTGGCCTTCTCACACGCCGCCCCCAGTGGTCAGGGTTCTGCACGATCCGTCAGGAGGCGAAACACGTGAGCTCTGCAGCGCAGGGATTTAGCTCGACTGCTCTGTTCTGGACAAACTCTGTGTCCCAGGAGATACGGACCAGGACGCTCACCGCGGGCTCCTCGGCCACAGAGGTGACTGGAAGCCATCTCCATCGGTACGGGAACGGGCAACAGCTAACACGAAGGTAGACGGACAGCTTCCAGTGGTTGAAGGGATGCACTGGCTCTCTCTCCGGCCACAGGCACGGAGTCCAAGACTCAAGATCGGGTGAGAAAAAAACAAGGTGCAGAAGGACAAGAACGAGTTTATGCCGTTTGCGCGTCAAGGGTTTAAAAACAGGAAAACGATACGCTATCCTTACTACACGGCTCCCCAAAATTAGGGGATAGTTTCTCACTTCATGTTCATTTCTCTGTGTGTGCCCGTGTCTATTTAAAGTTATTTTTAAGTGGAACAGAGGAATAGGGACCAAGCCCAGGAGAGTCGTCAGCTTCGGGGAAAATGAGAAGGCTATGAAATTATGGCAGGGAGGGGGCAAATCGGCTAGGCACACAGACATGAGCTGGATCGGTACGTTTTTCATTTTTATATCAAAAAAAAATTGGAAGAGAACATATCAAGACGTTAACGGCTGCTAATTCTAAGTGGTGTAAAAATGAGCGCCTATTACTAAACGTTTCATTTTTTCAAAATAACATGAAGATTTTGAAATATGTAAAAGAATAAGTATTTTTTCACTGTAGTCTTGCACCACCAGAGTGGGGTTATGGGGGGGGGAGGTATTCTTAAAAACATAGAACAAAGCTCATACCCTAGGGGGGAAAAACAACAGAAACAAATCAATACCTTGACAGCAACTTGATTCGAAGGCATAACACGTGACGGGATCTTGAGAGTCTGGACAGAAGCACACAGACAGACAGACAGATACGGGGAGAATGAGGATGAGAAAGACAAAACCCATACGGAAGGTTGTCTTATGCGGTCACCGTATTTTTTGCTCCATAGAACGCACTTTTTCCCCCCAAAAAAGTGGAGGGGAAAATGCCCGTGCATCTTCTAGAACAAAAAATACAGTCTTTGATTCAATACTTTAACACATCATTTGGTTCAGAATTTTTTCTTTTTTTTTTTTTTTCTTATCTTCCTCCTTAAAACCCTAGGTGTGTCTTACGGTCAGGTGCATCTTACCGAGCGAAAAATACGGTATTTTGTACCTGCCATCACGTTTTGGGGAGAAATCAGGGCAGCCACTCGAATGCCGCAGCGTCTCACCCCGGGATAGGGACCTCTCTCCTTGGGGTGGGAGTCAGCGCCGTGCGCAGCCCCGTGTGTGCCGCTCGGGGCCTCTGAAGGGTACACGCCGGCGTCTCCCGCCTCACGCGGGCACCTGGCTCCCGCGTCCTCTTCTCTCGCCTGGCCTGCGTCAGCGCGCCCTTCTGCCAGTCGATCACCATCCCGCACCAACCATTGCGCTCCCGGCTGTGGAGTTAGAACCGGTCCTCAGGTCTCCGTGACGAGGGGATCTCTGCGAGACCCAGCGGTTGTACGGAGACCCGCATCCTGCCCCGCGCTAGCGGCCGGCACCCAGGGGGCCCCCGGCCGAGGGAAAGGAGAGCGTTTGTCTTCTGAAGCTACCAGCTGCGCAAAGACACGCCCGCGGGTTGCCGTCCATGGTGGGGGCTGGTCCTACGGCAGAGGGGACCCAGACCGTTTCAAATCGGGCGTGCTCAGGAGGGACAGGTCGCAGAGAGGAGCCACAGTGGGGAGGCGAGGCGACTGTCCGCCTAGGGAGGACGAGGGTGAGCGAGGCCGGGCCAGACCGGGTGTGGGGCTGTCAGCGGACGGGACGGGCGTCTGAGAAGGAAACACTTGCGTGTTGGGGGCAGAGCCAGGGCCAGGGTCAGATGGAGTTCTCCAAAGGGGCAGAATGTCCAGTTGGGTCAACAGCTGGGACACAGAACATGGAAGAGACATGATTGACTAGGAGAAGAATCACTAAACTTGGAGGAAAAAAAAAAAAAGATCTTCCAAGTGTTGTTTCTGAGCATCGTGGCTTGGTGACCACGTTACCAGAAATGATCCGGGTTCGGACGTCTGTGTCTGTAGAACGGGACCCCTTAGCCACCACCGTGGGTGTCAGAATGAAACGAGGAAATGTGTTTTATGGACTAGTGTTACGTTGTATCCACCGATGTTCAGGTCAGATTGTCTGGCCCACGGGTGAGTGTTTGGGAAGAGTCCATTCGTCCCTCCCTTGGGTCTCAGTGAGGGCTATTGTGCACTTGGGGTAATAGGACTCTACCGCCGCCCCAGGAGGTGGACGCTGGGTCTCCCGTTACAGTGGAGGGCTCCCTGGCAGCCTCGGGAAGGCGTTCCTGTGAGCTCCAGTCCCCGCCTGCGCCGACAGCATCCCGGGCCCCTGCACTCACCCATCGCTACCCGTCTCTGCTGAGCCCGCTGCTCTGGTCTCGGCCTCCTCCTGGGGGAGGTGTGAGAGGAAACCAGCCCTCACCCAGCCGACCCCTGCACACAGGAGAGCACGTCTGCACACGGCCGAGGCTGGACATGACCAGCTTGGCCCTCGGGGCTCAGGAGGGGTTCTCGGCCTCTCTCGCCTGATTCTCTTGCCTGATCTCGGCCTGGGCCGGCTCCGGGCCCCTTCTCCCCTTTCCCGGCCATCGAGCCGGGGCAGGGCGGAAGGGAGGCTTCCCCGAGGCTTCCCGCAGCCCGGAATGCATAATGAAGTCACCAGCCTGCAAAAGAAAAGGCCTCTGTTTCCCCGGCCACGGGGCCCCGCACGGGGTCTGCATAAAGCCGCTCTGATCCTCAGAGATAAAGTGGCGACTGTTCAGGGTGTCTCCTGGCCCGGCAGCTCTGAGAGGGGACATTTTGTTTCTGTTCTGTGAGTTCCTGCGTGCCCTCCCAATGGCTCTGTGGCTGTATGACCGCATGGCGGCCCGTGGTTTCCCTGGCGGGACGGTGTGTGCCACTCAGAAGGCAGACCCGCCGGGTTCCCCACCAGCCATGCAGACCACGGGGCGGCGGGCTGTGCGCTGTGAGCAGAGGGGGCCCTGGAGGCCGTCTGGCCCACGGTGGCTCCCACGCCAGACCCAGAGAACACGCTCTCACCCGCAGGGAAGGACAGAGATGTCACCCTGTCGCTGGTCCTGGAGAAGAGGCCGCAGGAGCTGTGAACACTAAGCTAGGGGCCAATGAGGCAAACGGTCGGGAGCCAGTGCCACACCCACCGGGCAAAGCCAGAGTCGGGCCGGGCCAGTCAGCCGCCGGGTCAGCACAGAGCAGACACGACCCCAGTGGGCAAGAGTGACTCGGAACCCACACCCAGACCGGGGCCAAGCCCGCAGCCGTGAGCACGGAGAGCGAGTGTCCGCGCCGGGGAGCGTGAGGTCTGTCTTGCTCGGTTTCGCAAACGGACCAAGGGCCACCTCCGTTGGAACCACAACGTGAGTCTGTTCACTCAGAATCCTGGTTCCTGCCCCGAACCAATCAGAAATCCAGCTCCAAAGCTCTGGCCCGGGAACCTGCATTGTGAAAACAGCTCTGAGCTCACCGGGGCTCATGGAAACTTGGGTTCATTTAACAAAGGGGTCGGAACACGTCCACAGGTTGCTTTTTCCGGGGAGTGGAAAGACCTGCACCTTGTGAATTGCTCACAGACAATCTCCCTCTTCTCGTCTTTCTTGTTTCTGTGGTCCCTTTCCGCACCCCTATTCCAACCACTGCCGTGAAGGCAACCAGGCCGAAGGGTTAGGATGCATCTTCTAATTTAGACGTGCCCTTAAAAAGGGAGTGTTTCTCAGTACATGCCCGTAATGCTGACTTCTATAAACAGGACTGCCTGGTACGGCTGCTGCAAAGCTCTTCCTGCAGCACCAGGTATTGAAGATAGAGCCGTGTTGCTAAGTGAGCGTATCCTCCACCATCTGTAAGGACTGCTCAGAACCCCGGGGCGTGTGTGTGCATACCACGGGCTACTGCTCAATGCCCAAGTGGTGGGCTTCATCCTTCACACTGCAGACACACACACACACACACACACACACACGTGCGTGCACATGCCCACACGGCCAACAATCTCCTACTGGTCCACAGGGCATAGTCAAGATAAGTGTGTGTGTCTCTGGGTGTGTGTGTCTCTCTCTGGATGAGTGTGTGTATCTCTGGGTGTGTGTGTGTGTGTCTCTGGATGTGTGTGTGTGTGTACCCAGAAGCACGAATGACTTACGTTTATCAATGGATGAGTCTAGAATGATGATGAACTTGGAGTGCATTAATTGAACTCGTCTGTCAGACTTCCCCTCCTCCCACCTCCCCAGAGGATGGACCCATCTACACTCCCACAAGCAATGCTCCAGGGTTCCGACACCCACATCCCTGCCAGTGTTCGCGTCAGCCCGTTTCTCATAGAGCTGAAGCGAGAGAGACCTCACTGTGGCTTGACCCGGCCCGTCTCTTTCTACCAAGGAGCTGGAGTGTCTCCGCGTATAACTGTGCCGTTCGCGGGTTTCTCCCTTTTGTGAATTATCCGTTCATCTACGCCTCTTGTTAAGGAGCAGCGTTTCCTTACGTGTTTCCTTACGTGTTCCAAATATCTGCTTAGACGTGACAAATGTCTTCTCTCCCTGTTATATGTTTTTATTAACTTTACAGTGTGCTTTTTAAAAGTTAATTGAGATATAAGTCACGTACTATACACGTTACCCAATGAAAGCGTGCGATTCAGTGGTTTCCAGTATAGACAGAGTGGAGTAACCATCACCAGGGTCCATTTTAATGACATTTCCATTATTCTCAAAAGAAGTTACATACCCGTTAGCAGTCACTCCCCATTGCCTCCTCCCCGACCCCACCCATCCCAAACATACCAGCCCTAAGCAGACCCTAATGTGCCCTCTGTCTCAATAGATGCGCCCGTTCTGGACATTTCATAAAAACAGAATCATGTCCTTTGTGGTCATTGTGACTGGCTTCTACCACTTAGCATATATTAGGCTTCCATAAGCATCTGTGTCGGTCTATGACCACCTGTCTATTTGTTTCTTCAGTCTGTCTGTCCTCGCACCAATTCCACACTGCTACAACCAACCAGGCCTCTTTCAAAGGCCCTGGAGCTCTGTCCCCACAGAAAACTTTCGCCATCTCCAAGGCGCAGTTATTTGCTTTGGCATTCCTGGAGGTCTTTGATCATTTGGGAGCCCTCCAGTTTGCTGGGCACCCCGTAATCTAGCCGAGGAGACACCGCTCGGAGCTCATGGGTAATGGTCTCCTAAGAAGAGCCCTTTTGACTGTGCTAATTATTTTAATAAGCCAAGTCTTCCTTCACACAGACAGGTTCCTCAGTCACCCCTCAGGGGCTTCTGTAAAGCGTGCTTCTAATGACTATGCCCTGCAAGGGCGCCTCCGGTCCCAGCACCCCTTTTCTCCCACAAACCCGACCCCACGCTCTGCCCTGGGGTCCTGCGTGTCCCCAGGCCTGTGGATAACGAAGGAGCCGGGTTGAGTGTGCGGAGTCTGCGGTGGCGGGTTCTCGGGAAAGACGGGGGACCATCTCCTGATCGATGAGCCGTTCCCCATTCTCGGAAATCCCGGCACGGGCTTCTCGGCACGACCCATCAAGCCTCAAGCTTACAGAAATATTGCACTCTACGGCGTCCAACGCCATATGACTTTTAAAAATATTTACTTCTTGCATCCGACCCTTACTGCCTTCGGATAAGGTATCCACTGCCCCGTGGTGTTAGCCCCATCCCGAAGGTGGAGAAACGGAGGCGCGGAGGTGATGTGAGATTCCGTGGGGTCCCGCAGCCCGGGACTGACAGACAGGCTGGGGGGGGGGCTCGGCTTTGCTCCTGGGCAGCTTAGACAACAGAAGCGTATTTCTCAGTCTGGAGCAGGGGTCGGGAACCTATGGCTCGCGAGCCAGATGTGGCTCTTTTGATGGCTGCATCTGGCTCGCAGACAAATCTTTAATAAAAAAAATAATAACGTTAAACATATAAAACATTCTCATGTATTACAATCCATTCATTTCCTACCGCTCATGTTCATGGTTGCGGGTGGCTGGAGCCAATCACAGCTGTCCTCCGGGACAACACCAAATTTTTATTGGATAATGCCTAACGTACACGGGTCGTTGTATGGCTCTCACGGAATTACATTTTAAAATATGTGGCGTTCATGGCTCTCTCAGCCAAAACGGTTCCCGACCCCTGGTCTGGAGCCTAGAAACCCCAACACGGGGTCCAGGGAGGATTCCTCATCCTGACCTGCTGGTGGTGCCTTGGCCCTCACATGGCCTTTCCTCCTACGGTCTGAAGAAGGGGCGTAGGGGGAAGAAAGAGAGAGCATGTCACTGGTGTCTCTTATCAGGACACATCTTAACAGACCCCGGGTCCTACCATGTGACCTCATGTCACCCGAATTACCTCCTAGAGTCCCACCTCCCTGTATAGTCACAGTGGGGATGAGTGCTTCACTCCTGGACTGGAGCAGACCCGAGGTAGCCCACTGCCCTGCTGACACAAATAGCCGCAAACTCAGTAGCTCAACACCGCACAGCTCTGGAGCACCGAAGTCTAAAATCAGGATGGCCACAGGGCTGCCCTCCTTCTGGAGGCTTCCGGGTGGACCCCGTGTCCTGGCCTCTTGCAGCCTCATGGGCTGCCCGCATCCCTCGGCTCCTGGCTCCTTCCTCCAATCACACCAACCTCTGCTTTCGACGCCACGTCTCACTCCTGACTCCTACCTCCCGCCGCCCTCCTATCAGGACCTTGTGATGACCCTGAGCCCACTCGGGCGATCCAGGATAATACGCCCGTCACAAGGTCCTTAGTCACACCCGTGATGCCCCTTTGCCATGGAAGGGGACATAGTCACAGGTTCCAGGGATGACAGTGGGGACCTGTTCAGGGACCATTATGCGGCCTCCTGACTTCACGTTACTTGTCTAGATCACAGGTGTGATCTCTGAGACCTCCCACCGACGTTCCTCCGCTGTGGCTCGTGGGTAGCTGTGCTCAGAAGGGCAGCTTCTGATCTGTGGCACATAGACATGTGACCCGCCGGCCACGCTTTCACTAGCTGGGGACACAGATGAGGTCCCGACTCTGCTAGGCCGCCGTGACTTTTGCACGGCCTCTGTCCCTTCTCAGAATGCCTCGATGCCAACACTCTGGCTCGTTGACATAATTTTCCAGTTTTAGGAAAAGTTCAAAATGAGTGCATTTGCTCAAATATTAAACGGCAATCCATTTTTTGGAATTCATGATTTATTTTTTTCTGCAGGCTTTGATTAGACTCTAACTTTTTTTTTTTTTTTCTCAAGCTGGAAATGGGGATAGACAGTCAGACAGACTCCCACATGCGCCCGACCGGGATCCACCCGGCACACCCACTAGGGGGCGACGCTCCGCCCACCAGGGGGTGATGCTCTGCCCCTCTGGGGCGTCGCTCTGTCACGACCAGAGCCACTCTAGCACCTGGGGCAGAGGCCAAGGAGCCATCCCCAGCGCCGGGGTCATCTTTGCTCCAATGGAGCCTTGGCTGCGGGAGGGGAAGAGAGAGACAGAGAGGAAGGAGAGGGGGAGGGGTGGAGAAGCACATGGGCGCTTCTCCTGTGTGTCCTGGCCGGGAATCGAACCTGGGACCTCAGACTCTAACTTTTTACACAGGGGGCTAGTTCACTGTCCCTCAGACCGTTGGAGGGCTGCCACATACAGTGCTCCTCTCACTGACCACCAATGAGAGAGGTGCCGCTTCCGGAAGTGCAGCGGGGGGGGGGGCGGATAAATGGCCTCAGGGGGCCACAAGTGGCCCGTGGGCCGTAGTTTGGGGACGCCTGGATTAGTGTGTGCACATTGATTAATCCGATCCACAAATGTTTGCTAACATTTGAGTACCAAGCGCTGAGTGAGATCGCAGAGACTCTGTGATGTGATTTGCACGTATCCCACACCCCTGGAGAAGGAAGGTATGAAGAATGAGTTCACCTGGAATAAATAGAATCAAAACACATAAAGGCGAAAGGCTACAAAACACCTAGAGAAGGGTCCTCTCCGAGTGCCGCACTGACAGGCACAGCTAACGTGACCTCAGATGGCTTAGCTCAGAGCGGTAACTGAGGCCATCCACCTGCGGTCAGCTAGCTGCTAGCTGAACAGGCGAAGGGGTGTTTCAACGTACAAGGGAGGACATTATGTGGGCGGCGTGGCCACTGCCAGCTCTGCCGATTTATGTGACATGTCTGCGGGTAGGTTCCTTTCAACCCCCAACCTTTCTCCAAAAAATGGAGAGAGAGCAGAGGTGACCTCTGGATATTGTGTCTGGATATTGTCTGATTACTCAGGGACGCTGCCTTGTAACTCAGGGGTGCTGCCTTCTTACTCAGGGGTGCTGTCTTCTTACTCAGGGGTGCTGTCTTCTTACTCAGGGGTGCTTCCATGGGGTGGCACTTAAGGCTTCCAAAAGCCATGGATCTGGAAACACCCCACCGGGACCGGCTCACCGCCGGACCCGAGCCCATGCTGACCTCTGCCCCGAGGTCCGTCCTGCTCTTCAGTGTCAGGGTCCAGTGGCTCCCTGTGTGCCGTTCCCACACCAGCAGCCTGGCGCCACCGTCCGATTTTCCTTGGGTACCAGTATTTCCACACTGTTGTAAACCTATCCCAACCCCATTGTGCAGGGACATTGATGACAATGTCTCTCTGTGACTTCATCCTTTCCCAGCACCAAGGCTACATGCAGGCTGAACCTGGCTTGGTCACCTCAGAACAGACCGATGGCCAAACAACGTTAACACTGGCTGAGCTCGAATATTCCAGCCCGACGGCTCCCCTTTGACACTTTTTATCGGAAGTCATTTCCGCAGGGACTCCCCACGTTGGTGGTGACTTCAGGATGCGTGAGGGTCTGCCTTGCGCCAAGCTCTGTGCCACCCGTGCTTTCCCGTGGCACCTGGTTTATCTCCCACCTCCATCGTCACCAACCCCTCCCATGGCTTTCCCAGAGACACGGTGGACACTCTCTCCTGGTATGGTTCGGGAACTTCACCTGGATTGTCTCCAATCAGATGGGAAGAATGTTCTCCTCGCCCGGGGAGGGGAGCGGCCTTGCCTTCCACCCATCAATCACTGCTCAATAGAGTTCTATTAGAAACCTGAGTTCCCTTAGCAACTCCCTAGCAACGAAAGCTTACCTGACACTGTGTACGGCGTTCCAGAAATTGCTTTCTGAAAGGACCGATTTCCTTCCCAACATTTTTAACCCTCAAGAAAATTATTTCTCTTTATTGCTTTTCCCGGTCACAAAAGTAAGACAAACATGCTTCAGGAAATTCAAGTAATACACAGATGTGAGACTCACAGTCCCAGGCGGGTCCCGCTCTCCTCCCTGTCCCCCCCCCCCCCCGCCCCATGCCAGGGCGACTCTCCCGACAAGCGTGATTAAAGGTTGAATTGCTGTTGTTGTCGCTGTCGTTAGACAGAGTCGAAGTGACTTTCGTGGGCAGTAAGTAACAAACCTATTTTCAGGTTTCAAAAACAGAAATGGACTTCGCTTCCTGGTTAAGAAGGCGACTCCCAAAATGCTTGAATTCTGGGCTGGGTGGTGGTTCTCTTTCCTCTCCCAGAAAATAAATAAATGTTCCGCACCAGAAATTGTACTGAGTAAGACCAGATTAGAACGAGATCAAGGGAGCACAGACTAGGTTAAAAGAGAAAGACCCGGAGTGGTGTTGCTCAGCCCAGGAAGCTGTGTCAGAGAGCGAGGGGTAAAGACCAAAATAATTTAACGTGGAGGACAAGGATGATGTGGTTACTCGGCCGCCATCCCGCCAATGAGACGAGCCTTCCGGAACCTTCTGCTTCGGAAAACAAGCGACCCGCTTTCTAAACCCGAAGGAGGCCGTGACCTGTGCAAGTGAAGGTGGAAGGGGCAGTGGTCTCCCTCTCCCTCGTGTGCACCCTCAGGAGTCCGGGGAGCTGTCCTCCTCCTCACTGCGGGAGCCTGAGCTAGCCCGTTCATACCGGCTGGCGCTGAGGGGGTCGGTGTAATCTACTGGGCTCTGGCCTCTGACTCTGGAAAGCTTAGCATCTTAACTCTAGCATTCCATCACTAAAATAAGTCAACGTCATAAAATAAGGTCATTTCTCCTAGACGGTCTCGACGTGTTGGAAATAATGATCAAATTGCCATGAAGCTCTCAAAGGAACTTAAAAAATAAATAAATAAAAGACTGCTGTCTTATAGTTATTCATTTATTCAAGAAATATTAGAAAGAATAAATTCTTGTATCAAATCTGTCACCCAGATGTGTGAGAGTAATGTGCTCATAAAGCATGGAACTTGCAAGAAAAAAGAAAGGAAAAGAATAAATCCTTGATCAAACGCTTTGCTAGACTTTGAAGATGCCAAGAAGAATAAGACAAGTAAACAAATAACAATGCCACCACCGAAGGCGTGTGACACTCACTGAGAGAGAGCCCTTTCGAGGACAGGGAGCAGATATTTAAAGAGAACGTGTAAACCTCAGCTATGTCAGGGGGCTGGTCATTAGACACAGCTACAAGTGCCTCTTCAAATTTCCCACTTAGCTGTTTTTCATTTCAAAAATAAAAATTAAAAAAGGACTTGATTTGTATATTGGTTTTCCAGGTTTGCTGAATGACTTAAAACAAGAGGAATCTCTTCTCTCACAGCTCTGGAGGACAGAAGTCCAACATCAAGGTGTCAGCGGACGACTCTCTCTCCAAAGGCCCTTGGGAGGAAACCTTCCCGCCTCTTGTAATAACTGGTGGTTAGCCTGACCTGTGGTGGCGCAGTGGATAAAGCGTCGACCTGGAAACGCTGAGGTCGCCAGTTCAAAACCCTGGGCTTGCCTGGCCAAGGCACATATGGGAGTTGATGCTTCCTGCTCCTCCTTCCCCCTTCTCTCTCTCTCTCTCCTCTCTCAAAATTAATAATTAAAAACAATAAAAAAAATAACTGGTGGTTGCCAGCAACCCTGACAATCACTCAGCTTGAAGGGGTGTCACTCCGATCTCTGTCTCCGTCTACACGTGGCTGTCTGTCCTGTTTGACTTCGTGTCCCAACTTTACTCTTCATATACGTCCAGGAGTCATATTGGAGGCAGGGTCCACCTCCATCCGGTAGGACCTCCTCTTGGCTTATTTACATCTGAAAAAGCCCTATTTCCAGACACGGCCCCATGGACAGGTTCCAGTGGGTGTATATTTGGGGGAAATACTCTTACAGCTGTTTAGAAGGGAGCATTTGTTTCAAATTGCCATCTGCACTTCATGCTCAAGTAGCGCTGATATCCATTTTTGATTGGTTGGTTGCTCGATTGGGAACATTTCTCACTCACCTCCATATGCTCAGAGTAGAGAGCAACCGGGATCAACGTAAAGTCAACTAGTTCTCAGGAGGAGGCTGTGCCCCCGAAAAGAGGATCTTAGAGGAGAACCCTCATCCTGAGCCTCTTTTCTGTCGTAGGGTGACCAACCGTCCCTATTTGCCCAGGACCCCCCAGTTCCGTAGTGAAAGCTCTGCATCCCAGGAACCCCACACTCCGGGCAAACCAGGACGGCCGGTCGCCCCACTCCACCTGTGTAAAGGCAGCCCAGCGTTGAGAAGGTCAAGTCATGACCAGAATGTGAGCAACACTGCAGAATTTTCACCCCACGCATCTGTTCTAAAGCGTGCTTGTATTCAACGACTGGAATAATGCTGTGAGGAGCAACATGTAGTCGGCCCCCGATGAGTCTGTATGAGCAGGATGAGTGATGTCTGCGAACGCCCCGAGGGGGAGGGAGCCCTCCAACCATAACAACCTCAGGAGGAATGGCCCAGGGCTCAATCTAATGACCAGCCCAGGGGGCAGGGCAGAGGCGAGTGAGGGAACAGAGATGCTTAGACCGAGTCTCCCAGGACAGAGGCGAAAGCCCAGATGCTCAGACCGGCTCTTGTGGAAGCAGGTGCGAGAGCTTGCAAACCCCCGGGACGGGAGAGAACACATCGGGCGTTTTTATCTCAAATTCTGGCTGCCACGTTATTCCCCGGGGCAGGCAAGTCACTCACTCTGCTTGGGCCTCAGTCTCCTCAACTGTAAAGTGAGAAAAACGATCGATGGTCCCCGAAGTCGCAGGGTTGGAGGAGGTATGTGCCACGCTGAGCCTCGCAAGCGCACCGAACAGAATGTGTGATCGCGAGAGCAGCACAGAAAACGCTCTGTGTCCCCCGCGGCCGGCCTGCCGCACCGCCGGCCGAGAACAGTCCTCGTGACACCGAGATCGTCTTTGAGACTTTGTTCCCGTGTGGTTTCGTATCGAAAAAGAAACACCCTACCTGTGCTTAGTATACAAATTTCAGGTAGGATGGAATACAGATATATAGACAGTCACAAAAAAAAAAAAAAAAAAAAGGAAATGTTTTTCTATTCCTCCCCTTGTATTCACTCCAAAATTATATTATGACTCTTAATAACCAGGTGTTTATTGCCAACTCTAAAAGTTCTAAAAATGAAATTGTATGCGGAATTCCTTATGTGAGGGGCCAAGGACTTCTCAAGGGCACGGGGCACGGAGAGGAGAATGCCAAGGTCGGAGGGAGGGAGGCTGCCTCTGGGCCAGCGGGCACTGACTCCCTGGGGAAGCCCTGTGTCCACTCTCCTCGCCCCTCACGGCTGCCTGTCGTCAGCTTACGGACAGACTTTCTTTCTGGTCAGGAATTAGATTTACCTGCCTTCCCAGAGTGAGGTCATAACCAAGGGCGTGCAGAGGAAAAGCGAGGAGCCCATCGCCCGGACTGGCACTCAGGAAACACAGGTAACCACTCACTAGGGCCTCTGGACCCCAGACTCCTACAGGGCTCCCCACCCCAGAGGTCAGGGCACAAGAAGAATCAGGGTGCCACATGGCGCACTGAAGGCCTCTAGGACAGTGGTCCCCAACCCCCAGGCCACGGACTGGTACCGGTCCGTGGGCCATTTGGTACCGGTCCGCAGAGAAAGAATAAATAACTTACAATGTTTCCGTTTTATTTATATTTAAGTCTGAATGATGTTTTATTTTTTAAAAAATGACCAGATTCCCTCTGTTACATCCGTCTAAGACCTCTTGACGCTTGTCTCGGTCACGTGATACATTTATCCGTCCCACCCTAAAGGCCAGTCCGTGAAAATATTTTCTGACATTAAACCGGTCCATGGCCCAAAAAAGGTTGGGGACCACTGCTCTAGGAGACAGCTGTCAAGGGCTCCAAGGACAGGAAGGAGAAGAGGAGGCCAGGTGGCCCTGGGGCCAGGGTTGCCAGGGAGTCTCCTGAGACCCAAGATGAGAGGAGTGCTTTGTCAGGAGTCCCGTTCCCAGACCACTCCCACCCCAGCCCCAGAGACCAGGCTGCGTAGTCTCCCCGTCTCCCAGCAGGGACCCCGAGGAGGCACCAGCCATAACGTGCCTGCAGGAACCTTCTGTCCCCTGGGCCTGAGGCCAGAGCTCCGAAAACAAGTTTGTGGGTGTTGAACGCCATGAACTTGGAAATGACTTTCTGGTTTGAGCGTGTTGCCTGGGGGCCGGAGTTGAGACTACATCGGTTCTGAAGAAAAGCTTCAATAGCATCTTTCAAATTTCACCTCGCTCGTTTCTGCATATTCTTATCATTAAAAGGAAAAACAAACGAACAAAAAAACCCCACCCGATTTAAAAATGGCCAACGTCTTGAATAGACTTTTCTGCGAAGGCGAGTTACGAAGGGCCAACAAGCACATGGTGGGGTGCTGGTCTTCGCCGGTCCTGAGGGGAACGCAAACCACAACCAGACCCCTCACCCCCACCGGGGTGGCTCCCACCGGACAGAAAGAGAAAATAACGGCCGTCGGTCAGGGTGTGCAGGAACTGGGACCCTTGTGCCCTGCTGGTGGGAATGTAAAACCACGCAGCCACTGTGGAAGGCAGGAGACCGCCCCAGTGCTGTCTGAGCGCCAAGCCTGCCATACGCTGAACACCGGGCCTTGTGATCCTGGCCGCCGGCCCTGCAAGGTCACCTCAAGGACACGTTATACGAAGGGTTTGAAGTCTTCACTGTCTTGTAGGTAATGTCTTGTTTGGGGGGGGGGGGTGGGGGGGTGAATAACCCTTGAGGAATTTGCAAGTCCCTGAATTCGTCAGGATGGCCGCAGCTGCACCGCAGTAACAAATAAACCCTCGATAAAGGTTGATTTCTCACAACTGCAGGTCGAGAAGCCAGTCCACTTACTCCTGTGGCTTCCAAGGACATTTTGGAGGAAAAGGGAGAGAACTGGAGAATCTGGAGAGAGGGTCTTCCAGCCAGGCTTGGAGCTGGTTCGGTCAACTTCTACCCCCCTCCCATGAGCAGGAACCCAGTCCCAACCCAGCTTCCAGGGAAAGGCGGTGGAGGAGAGAGATGCCAGGCGGTCACTGGCACTCACAGCCCCGGCACCCTCACGTGTGGTGATGATGCGTGTGCCTGCACACGGCCCCGTGGGGTGGAAAGGGAAGGTGTTGGGATCCCCTTCATGAGACAGGAGAGGGATGGGTGTTCAGCATCATGAAGAAGCCCAAGGGTGGAGGGGCGTCAGGGCAGGAGGTGTGTGATCTGGGGGGGGGGGGCCTCACAGGTGGGCGCAGTGCTTCCCGTCTCACAGGTGAGGACGCGTGCTCAGGGGTGGGCACTTCCTCCCGATCAGTGCCTGCCCAGGAAAGAGCTCCTCAGACCCTGGCCTGCACTGGGACCGCCCCTGCCCCACTCTGGCCGTCTGCAGGGCCCACCGGGTGGCTCAGGGTCGTACATCGTGACGCGGGGAAGCAGACCCGAGCGGAGCGGGCGGTTCCTCAGTGTGGGGACAGAGACTCTGAGAACCCGGTCACATGCTTCGTTCCCGGGACTCACGATGAGTGTGATCTGAAATCAAGTCTAATGTCCATGGAATTTGAAAGTCCGACTCTCCACATCAGCCCTCTCTTGTCTGGCATGGAGCCTAGGCCAGCGTGGGGACTGTGGGGGACGCCACTTGGAGCTGTGCTGAGCAGGACACAGAGACGGCCCCTCTGTAGGAGAAGGGACATTGATGTGGAAACGGAGGGTATGAGAAACCGAGTCCTTGCAAGTGGTATCTCCTTAAGGATCCCAACCAGCTCCAGGGCCTGAAACTCAGTAGCCTCCAGGCCTTGGGTTCATAGAGGCCCCTACGCCTTAAACTGAATTTTACTTCTTGTTTAAGAAACTCAAGTAGGCCCTGGCCAGTTGGCTCAGTGGTAGAGCATCAGCCCGGTGTGTAGATATCCCGAGTTCGATTCCTAGTCAGGGCACACAGGAAAAGCACCTATCTGCTTCTCTACCCTTCCCTCTCTCCCTTCTCTCTCTCCATCTCTCTCTTCTCCTCCTGCAGCCATGGCTCTGTTGGAGTAAGTTGGCCCTGGGCACTGAGGATGGCTCCATGGCCTCGCCTCAGGCACTAAAATAGCTTAGTTGCCAAGCAACAGAGGAACTTCCCCAGATGGGCAGAGCATCGCCCCACAGGGGCCTTGCTGCGTGGATTCCTGTTGAGGAGCATTCAGAAATCTGTCTCTCTGCCTCCCTCCTTCTCACTTATGGGGGGAAAAAGTTAAAAAAAAAAAAAAAAAAGGGAAGCTCATGTAATGTTCTGGGCTTTGCAACCGAAATTTCTTAGGAATACAAGCTGTAGTTTACAAAGACTAACATTGATCAATTAGCAATCAGAATTTTCCATCTATACGCTCAAGAAATTTTATAGAGTGCATTTAAATTGTGAACAAATTAATTTGACAGCCAGACAGCAAATATTTATTTTCCTTGAAATTATTTACTATTCTGAGGGAGCTTTCTCAAATTGGCAAGTGATTAAATTAAATTACTTTTGTTTATTGTACACAAGTCAAAATAGTTTGTTAACACCAGGTAAGTTGCTACATTTCTTTTAAGTAATTGCCTTTGATGTTTTGGCATTACTGGTTTTTTTGTAGCAGAATCTGTCCGTCTTTCTCAGACAAGCCGGGGCTGAGTCTCCACTTTCCTAAATTTCAAACCTGGGTTTGTTTGTTTGTTTTAAGCACAATGAGAACGCGTATACCTGATCACTTGCCCAAAATATAACAAGGAGGAGAAAATTGCCTAAAAATAGGCTAAATTCTGCCTCTGCTTTCCCCTGAGGCGTGTATTTATAGAAGGTGCTTGCATGGACACCTACAATTCCACCCCACACCCACTCACTTCGCCCCTGCCGTCTGCCGGGCTGAGGACAGCTCCTGGGGACGCAGGGACAAATGCTGTCGTGTCTTGGTCCTCCGGGAACCTCACGGGGTCGTCCGGAAGACGGACAGTCAGACAGGAACCGTGCTACCACACGACAGGTCCGAAGGCGCACGGTCTTTGGGTTCACAGAGAAGAGAGCCAGGGGAGCCACTGGGGTGGACCCGGAAAACCACAGAGAAGTGTGGGCGTGGGCAGCAGGACCCTGGTGGTGGAATAATAGGTCTGACAAGCAGACAGGGGTGGGAAGAGCCTTCCAAAAAGAGAAAAAGGCTGAACAGAGGCATGGAATTAAGAAGGAACTTGGTGGCTCTAGAAACCACCGGTAGACCAGTTCCCCGAATGATCCAGACTTCCTGTCCTGTGGAAATATTTTCTTTCCTTTCTTTCTCTCTTTGATTTTCTTTCGTCACCTTTTTTGTTTGTTTGTTTGTTTAATACCAGTTTCATTGACACACTGCTCATATGCCATACAATTCACCTAGTTAAGTGTACACGTCAATGGGTTTAGTACATTCACAATGTTGCACAACTATCTTCACTGTTTGAAAAATATCCTGTCACCACAATAAGAAAGTCCCTGCTCATTAGAAGTCACTCCCTCTCCTCCCCAGATCCCTGGAAACCACTATCTACTTCCTGCCTCTAAGATCCGACTATTTTGGACCTTTGGTATAAATGGAATGATACAATCTGTGGGTTTTTTTGTGACTAGCTTGTTTCACTTTGCATGATGTTTTCAAAGCTCATCTCTGTTGTAGGGTGAATCAGTACTTAATTTCTTCTCACTGTCGAAAAATAGGCCCCTGCGTGGATATACCACATTTTTTAAATCTATTCAGCTGTCGGTGGAGATGTAGATTATTTGCAATTTGGGGGCTCTTATGAATAAAACTTCTATGAAGATTCACGCACAAGTTTTTGTGTGGACATACGTTTTTATTTCCCCTGGGTTTACACCTGGTCGTGGAACTGCTGGGCCGTCTGGTCACTCTATGTATAACATTTTGACGGGCTGCAAGGCTGTTTTCCAAAGCGGATGGACCACTTTCTGTTCCCACCAGCAGTGTGTAAGGGTTCTGATTTCTCCGTCTATTTGTCAACACTTAGTATTTTCTGTCTTTTTTGATCGTGGTCCTCCCAGTGGGTGTGACAGGCTATCTCCTTTGGGTTTGGGTCTATAGTTCCCTGATGACTAACGATGTTGAGCATCTTCTTATTTCCTTCCTTCCTTCCTCCCTCCCTCCCTCCCTCCCTCCCTCCCTTCCTTCCTTCCTTCCCCTCTTTCTTTTTTTAAAGCTTCTTCTTGAAGCTCAATAAATGCTCGACTTCTTTTTTTTTTAAGGTGTTTTTTTTTATTAATTTTTAGAGAGGAGAGAGAGAGAGAGAGAGAGAGAGAGAGAGAAGGGGGGAGGAGCAGGAAGCATCAACTCCCATATGTGCCTTGACCAGGCAAGCCCAGGGTTTTGAACCGGCAACCTCAGCGTTTCCAGGTCGATGCTTTATCCACTGCACCACCACAGGTCAGGCCTTGACTTCTTGACCTAAGAAGTGACACGACGGAGCCAACAGGAGGGGTAAAGTACCACCTGACCCAGAAGGGACACTGGTATCGGCCCCATCTATCCAGCCGGGCCAAGACCCACTTGTCTCAAATAAAGGAGAGTGCTCTGGGAAGACATTGATGCCTTCAGTTCCTGGTGTTCGAGGGGTGTTCTCGTCTGACACTCGCTGGGATTAAATGTACTTGTGTCTGTACAGTGTGCGGGAAGGCTGCCGACTATGTGACTTAGGAGGCAGACAGACCCGAGTTTTATTCTCTGCTCGTCACTCACGCATCGTATGGCTTTGGGTACATCCCATCATCACAGCTTCCTTCCTGAACCCTGAATCTAGAATCCAGCTCCCGGTCAGGCAGATGGCGTAAGGCGCGGCGTGTTCGTGTGCGTGCGGGGAAACACACGCTTAACTCCCAGGCCCGCTGTGAGAATGTATTATAAAGAATATATGAGAACTGTCCCTTGATGCTCACCTCATACCTTTATTTTTTTTTTCTCTTTCTCCTAACACTCACCTGGGGACCGTTTCTCAGTAGCATGGTGTCATAAACTTTGTTGCTATCCATGTTCCATAACAACAACCAAATGCCCCCCCCCCCCCCCGCACCCGCACCCCGGGTCTCGGGAAGGAATTTCTGACCGCATTCGCTCTGCTGTTGTTGGGCCAGAGCTCAGTTCCAGGAGCCCGGTGCAGTCAGCAAACACTCCGACACCGCCTCCTAGCCTGGGCAGGTTCAGACAAGGACCGGATTCTGTTTCCCCCTGACCTGAGGGACCTCGGGCTCTCGGTGTCGACCACACACCAGGAGCTGGCCAGATGGTTCACCTGGTACAGAGAGCACATGCCACCTACCCAGGGGAAGAACTCCCGGAGGCCGGGGTTTTCTCAGAGGGTCGTAGAGAAAGCAGATCCTGAGTGGAGGGCGGGAAGAGGGGGAGGAATTGGACGGTTCAAGAGGAAGGATGTCGCTTGTCCCTCCTCCCCCTATCAAAGAGGAATTGGGAGGTGAGCCTGGCCTTGGCTCGGGCCACGTCCAGACACTGGGGGGACACAGGAACGCACTAGTGGGGCAGAACCCACCTGGAAGGAAGCGGGAAGTCCAGCGGCGAGAACGGGCTCTTGGCCCTCACACTATCCCCCCCCCCCACACACACACACAGCTTTGTTTGACCGAATGTGGTCGTCGGCGATCTCAGCGGCTGCCGTGGCGTTCCCGGTGACGGCCCTGTGGTGTATGTGACTTCTCTCACCCACAGTCCATTCATAGACAGATGAAAAGAGCATTGTTCCCAACACCACCGACCCCCTCCGCACCCCAGGCATGCGGAGCGGGGCTGGTGGACACGGCAGAGTCCCCACAGAGCTGGCTTTTGGAGCCGGCGTTTGCCCGTGTCCTTCACCCGGCTGGCCAGGGCAGGCTCCCTGCGAGACACTGTGTCCCTCTGTCCTGGTCACCTCCTCTCTGGCAGCCCCCTGGCTCTGGCTGGGTGTTCCCGACTTTTGCTGGCTGCTGATTCACAAGGCAACAGCCAAAAAGATGCATAGCTTTTGAAAAAATATGTATACTACGTCCTCGTATTTACGCCATCTATGCACAAACTATATACATACACCGGAGCCGGAATGTGCCCCCCCCCCCCGCCCAGTTCACCCGGTTGAAGCCCTAACCCCGCAGGGCGATGGTCTTTGTGGATGAGGCATTTGGGAAGTGATCAGGGGCAGGCGAGGTTATGAGGGCGGGCCTCCACGATCTCATCATGGTGGACACCGAGTTCTTGATGTCTCCCCACTTCCTCACGGGAGAGGTCAGCCGTGTGCGCACACCACGCCACGGCACCGCCCCACGAGCCAAGGAAGAGGCCTCGGCACGAGATCGATCGTGTTGGCGCCGTGGCCTCGGACTGCCAACCGCCAGAACCGTGAGAAATCAGTCTCCACTGCGTAAAGCCACCGGGCAAGGGGCATTCCGTTATGGCCGCCCGAGCACGGAATTCTTGAAATAATACTCAAGTGCAATTGTGAAAAACACACGCACGCAAAATAAATAAATAAGTAAATAAATAAATAAATAAATAAATCTGTTTCTCTTCATAAATAACTTAGCAACTTTTGAAGCAACAGTTAATGTTTGATAGGTGTTTTCCAAGAAACCCCTCTCCCACGTGGTGAAGACCCCTCCTCAGACGCAGCGTGGAGTGAGCTGATTTCGCAGGGTCCCTCCTGGCTCCTTGCTTCTGGGGTCGTCCAGGTCTCCTGAGCTCCCAGAGAACACAAACGCCTTCCATCAGCTTTTGAGCTCTTACTCTGCGTAAACCCCTGTGCTGTGACATTTGATTTTTTTTTTTATCATTTTGTTATTTTTCCATTTTAGGCTAACATCCAAACTGCTCTATTAACCTGACCATTTCAGGATATACATTTTCCCAAGGAGCGTAAGCGTCTGAGTGTCTTTAAAAGATAGATTTCCCCGGTGCATCCGTTTGCTGCCGGGGTCGTCGGAGCAGTGCAGAGCCGGAGGCTAGCCCCGCTCACCCTCGTGGGGAAGAGGCGAACGCCAGCCCGGGCGGAACTCAGTGTCCTTCCTCTTTGAAGGTACCGAATTCGAACGTCGCTTCCCCGCTGGCTCTGCGTGGCATTTCCGTGTGACCGAGGTGAGTGGTGTTTCCGTGTGACCGAGGTGCGTGGTGTTTCCGTGTGACCGAGGTGAGTGGTGTTTCCGTGTGACCGAGGTGCGTGGCATTTCCGTGTGACCGAGGTGCGTGGTGTTTCCGTGTGACCGAGGTGCGTGGTGTTTCCGTGTGACCGAGGTGCGTGGCGTTTCCGTGTGACCGAGGTGCGTGGTGTTTCCGTGTGACCGAGGTGCGTGGTGTTTCCGTGTGACCGAGGTGGGTGGTGTTTCTGGGTGATCAAGGTGAGTGGCGTTTCCGTGTGACCGAGGTGAGTGGCATTTCCGTGTGACCGAGGTGCGTGGCATTTCCGTGTGACCGAGGTGCGTGGTGTTTCCGTGTGACCGAGGTGAGTGGTGTTTCCGTGTGACCGAGGTGAGTATTTCCTTGTGACCGAGGTGAGTGGTGTTTCCGTGTGACCGAGGTGTGTAGTGTTTCCGTGTGACCGAGGTGAGTGGTATTTCTGTGTGACCGAGGTGCGTGGTGTTTCCGTGTGACCGAGGTGAGTGGTATTTCCTTGTGACCGAGGTGAGTGGTGTTTCCGTGTGACCGAGGTGCGTGGTATTTCCGTGTGACCGAGGTGAGTGGTGTTTCCGTGTGACCGAGGTGAGTGGCGTTTCCGTGTGACCAAGGTGAGTATTTCCATGTGACTGGCCTACCTGGAGATACCTCACTGTTGGGCTCCATTCGGATCACGGGCCACTTCCTCAGGCCACGCACAATTTCCATGTCACTTTTCCAAGGCGCGCGGTGGTGCCTTTGGCGGATATGCTTGTGTGTGAGCTGGGCAATGCTGAGCCTCCGTAGAAAACTCTTCAGCCTCATCAAGAAGACTTTCGGCAAGGGCTCAGGGGCGGGGCGTCACTGAACGCAGAGGAAGCTGGGTGGCTGAGCGCCCCGACGTCTGGAGAGAGTGTTCGGGTGCCGCAGGCTGGTCGGACCTTCCCTGGCACCTCCCGCGACGTGCCGAGGTCAGCATCTCCATCTTGTGCCCGGCTCTCTGCCCTCCCCCACGGGAGGATCTTAGAACCCAGAGGGAACCGCAGGCTCAACGTGCCCGCGATGAAAGGGCCGCCCGGGTCACGCAGCGACGTGGCATCGCAGAGCTGTGAAGCGGCCGGCCGAGCTCGGTCAGCAAGATGGAGACTGAGCAGGGTTTCGTCTGGCCTCCCGACGTCCAGACCCCCCAGGTGGCGTGGCAGTGACTTGCCCGAGCACGGCGGGGGTCAGGCTGCCCCCCGTGTTCCTGACACTGTCACGTGCAGCCGCCCGGCTGGGGCAGCCGCTGCATGAAGCTCCCTTCGGCCAGAACTCTGTTAGTCGCCTGATGAAACGGGAAGACACAGCCCTTCAGTTATGTCCCTGCGCCCTGGTCCCAAAGTGCTTGCACACCTCCCCCCTCCCCCCCTGCACTCACATGCATCTGCAGGGATGACCAGGGCGCAGGGCCTTGAAGGAGACGCTAAAAGGGAAGGGAGCAGCCATGGTGAGGCGTGAGCACGTGCCCCTGGCTTCCCAGTCTCGTTCCTCAGTTAACACTTGTGCGCCCGGCCGCTGGTTGTGACGAAAATAAAAGATGACGCTCTGTGAGCTCTGGCTTCAAAGGACCACGTGGTTTCAAAGAGAAAAATGTATACAGATGCATCCAACGGAAGCACGCTTATTCGTGGGAAGCAGGAAACATTCTCGCGCAAGGCTGGCGACAGAACCCACCTTTTATCTGCGGGATGGGGTCCCACGTCTGCGGAGAGCGGGAGGCCCTGAGTCCCTGGAAGGCGTGGGGTCCACGCCCCAGAGCCGTCGCCCAGTGCCCCCTCCTGGTTTGGGTATAACCTGGGGCTTTCCTTTGGGGTCAGATTCAGGGGCTCTGGGGTGTGCCGAAGCCGTTTGCCTCAATTCCCTCGACAAGGGCCTTTGAGAAGGACTCAGAGCTCGGGTCAGATCACCAGCTTTTAGGTTAAGATACTCCAAGTGTGAGCACCAGCAGACGGGGCAGGCACCTCCTGGCAGGGCCTGGGTAGGACACTTTGGGACAGAAGGGACTGCAGTTTGAGCAGAGGAGTATCAGAGAGGTGAGCCCCCAGGAGCGGGCGGCCAGAGACGGCCGGACAGCCTGCCAGCTCACCTCGCCCTCGGAGCTCCTGCCAGACACCCAGTCTGTCCCTGCCCACCCCCTCCCACCCCCGCCTCCAGTGCCCCTGACGTGGCCTCTGACTACCTCCTCCTACTCACAGATTCCACCTGTGTTTCTCCTCTGCTGACGTACACGCTCACCTAACGTACTCCAAATCCCTGTGACGTCAGCCCCTCCGACGTCAGCCCCCTGTGTGACTCCCCTTACCCCCCTCCCTCTGCCAGTCTGGCTCCTGGTGCCCTCTCTCATCAACCAGGATGCCCCTGGCTGGCCCAGATCCCAGGGTCCCCAACCTCTAAGAACACCCATTGGATTGAGCCACCCGCAGTCCAGAGGGGCCAGCGGGCACCGAGCCAGGGAAGTGGAGGCAGCTGGCGACCGGACGCGGAGATCACAGATCCCGCAAGAGCAGACACGGCCGCGTCTTCCAGGGAGGGGCAGGTGGCGTCCTGGCGACAGCAGCTGTGGCCATGGGGTCATGGGGTCTAGGCCAAAGTTGGGGCAGGAGGGTTACAACGAACTGGAGCCGACCAGAGCAGGACAGGGGCCAACCAGCCTGGTCCTGAGGAGGAGGGAGGGCGAGCCAGAGCAGCGCGAGGGGCAGGCTGAGTGACCTCAGAGAGGGTCCTCTTCTGGGACAGCTCCAAGACAGGCCTGCGACCCCCTCTCTGCGGCCGGGATCACCTCAGCACAAGGGGGGGGGGAGATTCTGGGGCTCAGGTGGACCCCTGTTTCTCAGACGTCGTTTATGTCCATGACCCGTAAATAAAAACATGATTTACATGGTGGCCCACTACATATACACAGACCCCCGCCCGCAAACCACGTACACCAACGAAACCAGAGTCTCGTAAAATATTAGTTCCCCTCACTTAGTACAATGCACTCCGATATTTCCTGCATTCTATTTAACTTCTCTAAAAAAAACCCCGCAACAAAACATGCAGATCTTAACCCTCCCCGCTGATGTCACAACCAAGAGTCAGGACCCATAATACGGAAAGCATAGGTCAAGTACCAGGTGCCTTCCGGGGTAGGGGACAAATGCTTGGCGGTCAGGTGGAGGTCAAGGTTGGGGGAGAGGTCGGCCTGGAAGGGGACTCAGGCCCATCCCAGCGTTTACGGGATGCTGGCGCAGAAGGAACGCAGTTTTACCACCAAGGACGACAGCTTCCCCTCCATGGTTTCCACCAATAGGAAGACAGAGAGAGAGAGAGAGAGGAGTGAATCGCTACTCTGAGCAAACAAGAGAGCTTGAACACACCTTTTCACGCACGACTTTCCCTTATACCAGCGGTTCTCAACCTGTGGGTCACGACCCCAGCGGGGTCGCCTAAAGCCATCGGAAAATACATAATGCCTATCAGGTATTTACATTCCGAATCATAACTGTAGCAAAATTATAGTTATGAAGTAGCCACCAAAATTATTTTTTGGTTTGGGGTCACCGCAACATGAGGAACTGTATTGCAGGGTCACGGCATTAGAAAGGTTGAGAACCGCTGCCTTATACAATAAGGGCCTCGAAGCTCACCACGGCCGAGAAGCTTCCGTACGCTATGCTGGCGAGCGTGTTGCAAACTCCTTAGCCATCGCACCTGCAGGAACGTTTGCCGACTACTTACTTACACATCTGGCTCGGCAAGAAGGGGAGGGACACTCCGCGTGTGGCCGCACAGGTAGAAACAGGCGGCCGCAGACCACAGGTCTCAACGTGTACCGGTCCTACCCTCAGCTGCACTTCAGGTCTGGCCTTCTCCCTTGGCCCCCAGAGCCTTCAGCTTGCTCTCCTGGAATCGACCTTGTGACCTGGAAGCTAAACCAGACCTAAGTCAGAGCACAGACCCACTGGGCCCAGCCCAGGACCCCTGGGTGATGACGGGACCCGCTCGGTCACATGCTCTCGATAATTCATCGGACCCAAGGAGGGGGTCGTTGGAACGTCCGACACATAGCCAGCCAGTCAGAAGCGCAGGTGACAACCCGGATTTGTGATTAGTGCCTGAAGTTGGGGACGGGGAGGAGGGCAGTCTGTGGGACTGAGCCCTCAACCTGGGGAGGGGGCTGATGCTGTCTCCAGGTAGATCGGGTCAGGCTTGAGTTCAACTGCGGGACCGCCAGCTGGTGCCTGAGAGTTCCTTGGATGTGTGGGGGGAGAAATCCACACACTGGAACTGGGGTCAGAGTCGTAGTTGCAGAAAGAAGTAAATGAATCAACGTGGAAAGTTATTCCCGATGTCTTGCTAAGGAAAAAAAGCAGATTATAAAATAGGATGTCTGGCATGACCAGGTGGTGGTGCAGTGGATACAGTGTTGACCTGGGACACGGAGGACCCGGGTTCGAAAACTTGAGGTCGCCGGCTTGAGCACGGGCTCATCCAACTTGGGCGTGGGATCATAGACGTGACCTCATGGTTGATGGCTTAAGCCCAAAGGTTATTGCCTTGAAGCTCAAGGTCACTGACTTGAGCAAGGGGTCACTCACTCAATTGGAGCTGCCCTCTACCCCCCCCCCCCATCAAGGCACGTATGAGAAGCAATCAATGACCAACTAAGGTGCTGCAACTACAAGTTGATGCTTCTCATCTCTCTCCCTTCCTGTCTGCCTGTCTGTCCATCCCTGCCTGCCTCCCCCACTCTCTCTGTCTCTTTCACCCCCCCAAAATTAATTAATTAAAATAATAAAGTAAAATAAAATAGGATGTCTGATTGATTCATTCACACACAACACAGACAACCTGCTGAAGGGATGGATGTTCCCCAAACCCTCGAGTGTGGCTACCTCGGGGGCTGCAAGTGTTTCCAATTGAGCTTTTATTTAGTAAGAAATTCTGGCTCCAGCATGACTCCTCTATGCTCCTTTAAAACCTTTTAGTGGCTGCAAATGTCAGGCTATTTCTCGTGTCATTGTAGCATGTCCACCCCCCCCCCCCATGTGTTGATTTCTGCAGAGGAAAAAAAATAAAAAGATCAGCACCTTGAGACGGAGGCTGGGCGACCCACAGGTGTTTCCCTCCATGAAGGAAAAGCCTCAAGATAGAAAACTGGAGGGCGAGAATGAACTCACACCGTTCTGTGATGTGAGCGTCAGCAGATTGTCCCCCGGGGCGGCTTCGCCACGCCGCGGGCGGAGCTGCTCGGCGGCTGTCCGGCTGGGCAGGAGCTTCCCACTCCGCACTCCGCTGGCCGCCTGTTTCCGGGTCACCTGGCAACCTGCGTGCCCACGTCCTCCTGTCGGAAGGGGCCCCAGGGGAAGACCACGGTGGTTAAGGGCACAAGAGCTGGCCTTCGCCAGGAAAAGCACACGGGCCACTGTGACTACACGGGACAGGACGGGACCCAGGGGGCCAGCTCTCTCCCCCCGGCAGACACACCACTGATCAGAAAGGAGATGTGCCTAGGACTCACGAAGGTGTTCCTGGAACTTACAAAAATAACTTGCCGGGACGGTTGGGAGCTGGAGGGGCGGGGGGAGGGGCTGGAGAGATTGAGCTAGAAAGGAAAAAACAAGAGAGCGGAGAAAAAACCTCACAGATGGGAACAACAGTGTGAGGACTGTCGGGGAAGGGGGGGAGGGCCGAGGAGGGGGCTGTCGGAGGATTCACGGTGATGGAGGGAGACGGGACTTGGGGGGGTGGACACAGTACAGCATACAGATGATGTGTAGGTGAACGGTGCCCCTGAAGCCTGTAGGATAGCGGTTCTCAACCTGTGGGTCGCCTAAAGCCATCGGAAAATAGAACTGTAGCAAAATTACAGTTATGAAGTAGCCACCAAAATTATTTTTTAGTTTGGGGTCACCGCAACATGAGGAACTGTATTGCGGGGTCACGGCATTAGAAAGGTTGAGAACCACTGCATAGGATTTTGTTAACCAATGTTACCCCAATAAATTCAATACACAGGAAATAAAGACCAAAAAATAAAATAAAATAACCCATAAAAATGACTTCCAAAGTTAGAAAGGCTCTGACTTCAACCATGCGTCCTACTCCCGACCGAAAATAGAATCCCAGGCCAGAGCGTAACCCCCGACCGGACTCTGAAGGGCTTCCTCCTACGTTCACAGCCACTTCGCCAGTTGAAGCATTTATCGGGGAGAAGGATTTTGGAATTGTCAAGGAAGGTTGACGTCCAGCCCTAAATATTCCACCAGCGTTTACTGAAGAAGAACTTTCATTTTCCGTTCAGAGGGGAGACGTTCTAAGTCTGTGTGAAACCCTGTGGGCTCAGTTGGACAGAACGGGAAGCTTGCGGGGTTTGCCTGTCGAGCAGCAGTCAGGACTAGTGTGGAGAAGGGAGGAGGGAGGGAGAAGAGGGTGGTTCCAGGCAGCAGGAACACGGGGACGGGGGGTTGGCAAACGCCCCAAGGTGGGAGGAAGCCTGGCCTCTCGGGTGAGATGTATGATTCCCCCCCCCCAGATCAGAGAAATCTGTTACAAAAGCCAAGAGCAGCGTGAAATGTGTGGAGGAGCTCGGTGTCCACCGGATGTCTCCTTTGGAGGGAAGCAGAACTTTGACGATGTCTCTGGGAGTTGTCATAGCAAGGTCACTGCTAAGAGACTAGCCAAGGCTCTAGGAAGAACCGACCTTGCTGAGACCAGGCTGCACCACCAGGAAGAGCTGATGAGTGTTGTTGGCCTGGGGGAGCCTGGGAGAGAGGCCGCTGGGGCGTCCGTGACAGCGGGGAAGGGGCGGCGCACCACGCCAGGGCCACGGCTGATCTGAGCTCTGGGACCGTGGCTCGGACCCGTCCCCGAAGAGGAGGATGTCCCCTCAGTGAGTAAAGGGTTTTGGGTTTTCCCAGTGTGGACCAGGACAAGGCCAAGCACTATGGGAAACCATCCTATGTGTTGACATTGGTCAATCTGTCAACATCCTGGGGGTATACCTTTCCAGCCACCGTGCATGGCTGTATGAACTAGAATGCAGGACACAGCAGCGTGAGCTCTTGACCCCAGTGACGGCTCTCAGAACCTCCGGGAATGCCCGTGGAATTCCACGGTCCGGTCACCCGCTCCTCCACCCTCCCCACCAGGAAAGGCCTATTGTGTGAGCAGCACGGCCAGTCTGCGGTGGCCACGTCCCTATTCCTAGTGACCGCCTCACAAACACGTCTTCACTGGTAAGCTCTCAGATGTTTCAGGAAATACACCTAATTTTCTACCACTATCTGCCCCTCCTCTTCTCTGCACCACTCGGTGAGGAGCCCCTGACCACATCTCTTCACCCGAGCTCCTGTGTCAGCCCCCCCCGCGCCCTCCCCCAGGGCTCTCCCCCCACTCTATTCTCCCACAGCCAGAGGGTCTTTGCCGGCCACATCCGTCCGCCTCCGCGAGGCTGCCTTAATCACCGGAGCAAGTCTATTTCCGCCCCATAGTTGCTCATGCCCTAACGAGGCTGTAAGAGTTGAACGATTGGAACGGTCTGTCTCGCGGAGTCACTGGGAGTCGTCGGTGGGATGAGGCACAGAAATCACCCGGCCCCTGGCAGGTGTGAAGCCTCAGTCGTCGGTTATGGCTACGACAGACACCGAGCTATTAGTGTAGAACAGAGACACACCTGCTGCTCCGCCCCCCCCCCTCCTCACTAGGTCCTTTTGGGAAAGGACTCCTGCTCACTGGGGCTTGAAGAGAACAACAAAGGAAGCCAAAGAGACAAAGGTGATCCCAGAATCATTTTTGCGACTAGAAAAAAAAAAAAGAGGGGGAGTCGATGAGAAACAAGGACTTGCTGGCCAAACGTCTGGAAAGGGCCAGTTTGGGCAGTAGGATCAGAATGTGGGAGCAAGCGAAGGCTTCAGGAGAGGCGTTGAAGGTTCGGAGGCTCTTCGCTTGCCAGGGCCCAGGGAGGGGTCCGGTAACATGTGGCAAATGGAAGATGTCTTAGGCCCCGGCCGGTGGCGATGTAGATAGAGCATGCTTCTGGAGCAATGTGGTTGCTAGTTTATCCGGGGTCGCTGGTTCAAACCCCAGTCGGGGCACATGGGGGAGGCGACCAACGGGGTGCACAACTAAGTGGAACAATAAGCTGATGCTCCTCTCTTTCCCCCTTCCAACTAGGACGTCTCCCCAGCACTTGGGTACGAGCCAGTCTCTCTCTCTCTCTCTACTCTGCTTACCTCCATCAACTTCTCTCAGGTCCCTGACACTCCGGGGAATGGGCACTTTGGGGTCTCAGACTGAGAGGAAGTTACCTCGGCGATAGACAGTAGTTAGTTGGGGGTTAATGGATGTATCTATCTGGCTCACGGTTTTGTACACAGTTTACTGTATTTCTAGCCGCTCCGCGACCCACCCTGATGGATTGACCTGGATTGATCACTTCAGGGTGACATGAAGGTGCTCCTGGGTTCCCAACCTCACAAGCATGTGTGCAGAGGAGCAGAACTAAGTTTCCACAGTAGCTAGACTGTGGAAAACCCTTCCAGTCATGACATGTGTAAAATGACAAGGATGCCTATGATATGGAAGTTCTCTCTTATCAGGGGTGTAACCAGGGAGCTCCAAAGAGACCCGCAGGAGTGGGTCTTTACCATGGGAATTGCATGCACAGAATTTATCAGAATTTCTATGCAAGTTGCTCAACCTGTAGCAGTAGTACAAACAGTAGGCACGTCTGTGTGTGTGTGTGTGTGTGCGCGCGCGTGCACATGCACATGTGTGTGTGTGTGTGTAAAAGACTCATCTTTTATGCACCCCCACCATTTGGATCATGTTTTCATGTATCCGAAACATCATGTCCTTATGAAGTCGGCTGGTTCTGGATGAACCAGCATGCAAAATTGCTACCCACACAGCCAACTGGCCCAAGCAAACAAGGTTCTCGTCAAAAACAGCATTTTTTTTTCTTTCTATAAGTCAGCGTTTGCAGGAGCAGAGTGACTCAAAGGCAAAATTCTGAGCAATTGAAAATCTATTGCACTTGTTTTAGTCTTTATAAATAAACACGTGCTTTTGTGTCTCGTTTTGTATTCATAATTGTGTATTCTCCTGCTTCAGGAGGCCGTCCAAAATCGTACAAGCATCAGGCACCGCGAAATCTGGATCTGCCCCTGCATAAAACGGTGTGGGAGGGAAACTGTCTCCCTTTAAGCTCCACGTTTTGAATTAATCTGGAGACATTCAACCAACCCAGTTGTGAGCGTAGCGTACCCTGCTCCCTGCTCGTGGTCACACAGCCCTCATCTAGCGAAGACCAGGGAAGGAACTTCGCTTAGGACGGCATTTACTGAGCTGCAGACCCTATCAGAACGGCACCGATTTTGTCCTCTGATTCTTTTTCTGCGCCGGGATCCGATCCGAGGCCCCCAGACTGCGTTCGGTTTTTGGTGGTTAGTCTCCTCGCCTTCTGACAGTTCCTTAGTCCTTCCCTGTCTTTCACGACCATGATTGACACTTTGGGAGAATGCTGATACGTTATTCTGTAGAATATTTCTCAGTGAAGGTTTAGTCAATGTTTTTTTTCATGACTTGGAGCAAGGTTGCACCATGTTAGCAAGGCTACAGCAAAAATGATGTCATGTCTTTTCAATGCCTCTTACCAAGGGCTTCATGAGGCTGATGCTTGTTACTCATTTTGACGTGTGCCCGGCTCCTCTGCAGAAGTTGCTGCCTCCTGGGTTTGCCCATTTAAAGTCACTCTCTCTTCCTGGTAGTGGATGACACTCTCGGGGGAGACACTCTGAGATGACGCACACTTTCTCCCACTAACTTTAGCGGCAGCGGCCTTGCCCGCAACAATTATTATTGAGGTGTTTGCCTAACGGTCATTCTCCATCTCCCTCATGTTGTCTCTATTTAGTCATTATAATTCTCTCTGGGGGGGTGGGGGGAGCTGTCCCTCTCCTCCGTTTATTTCCTTACTTATTCGGTTATTTATGCCAGTATGAACTTGGCTTTTAATCTCATTCTATGTGTTAAAATTTTATTTATTTATTTATTTTTACAGAGACAGAGAGAGAGTCAGAGAGAGGGATAGACAGGGACAGACAGACAGGAACGAAGCGATGAGAAGCATCAATCATTAGTTTTTCGTTGCACATTGCGACACCTGAGTTGTTCATTGATTGCCTTCTCATATGTGCCTTGACTGCAGGCCTTCAGCAGACCGAGTAACCCCTTGCTCGAGCCAGTGACCTTGGGTCCAAGCTGGTGAGCTTTTGCTCAAACCAGATGAGCCCGCGCTCAAGCTGGCGATCTTGAGGTCTCAAACCTGGGTCTTCCGCCTCCCAGTCCGACGCTCTATCCACTGTGCCACCGCCTGGTCAGGCTACGTGTTGAAATTTCAATACTATCACCATCCATGTCGTTGCTCCAGTGTTTCCGCTTTGGCCACGTGGGGTTCCTTCGTGGTGATTCCTGTGTTCTTTCGGCGAGCACTCTTCTTTTTCGAGCACTTCCTTACCTTTTGGACACCACAAGCTGTTAAGCTGTTCTAGGCTCATCTTTGTATTTTCCCTGCCCTGGCATTGGGATCGGCACCTTCCCCTGGCTCCTGTCATTGGGGACGATGGTGTTTAGAGACCAAGATGTGGGCATGGGGTGTGCTCAGTGCTGCTGGGGGTGTTATTGCTTCCAGGCTCTCTCAGCAGAGAAATACACATATATGGAGAAACCCATGTGTATGTAGACACCTGTATGTCTCTGCATCGACGTATCTCTATAAAATCACGAGATTATATACTCATCCCTCTGATCCCAATTCAACACCACTGGGTTCATTTTAGCCTTCTCTCGGGAAATACATGGGAGAAGCAACAAGTGTCACGGAAATGACAGCAAAATCCATTTCCCAGATCCCTCCCCCCCCCCGTTAATCCTGTAACCCTGGGGCTCACGGACACTCCTCAGGGGTGCCCATCATGGATCTCCTCCTCCAATGCCATGACTAAAACAGGTGTAGGGGCTCCACTTCTGTCAGGAATGAATAAGCCACCTTTGCCCTGTGCTTTGACCACAAAGCCAAGGACACAGAACAGAATGAAAAGGGTTCTAACTGCGGTTGTCAGTTCTCCGAAGGTTATGACCAACCGCCAAAGGGGTCAGCTGAGTTAAGATGCCTGCGTTCTGCTGAATTTCATTTCTAAAATTACACTCGGTTGACATTGAAGCCTTCGCCAATGTCACAGCCGCTAATTGCATTGCAGGAGGAAGAGCGGCGTGCGCGTCATTCGAGTTAACACGGCAGATAAGAGCGTTTGGAAATCCCGGAGTTCAGGTCCCCGGGTGATGGGACGCCCACCTAACCTAGGACTTAGCAGTGATGACCTCAACATGGTGGCAAAACCCCAAGAGGCAGTCATCGTCGCCTCCAGGGTGACAGTGGTTATAACGACCACCACCACTACGTTTAGAAGCTTTTCCACGGCTGCGCTGGTTTCCACGAGTGGGATTTCCCCTAAACGCTCTGGTTCCTCCTCCTCCTGCCTGTCACTTTTCCCAAGGGAGCAGGGGTCAGTGACCGGACCGGGCAGTGAGGGGAAGAGTACCGGCTTGTGCAGCCGGCCTGCCCCTGCTTCTGCCACCAAAGAGCAGGGGTCAGTGACCGGACTGGGCAGTGAGGGGAAGAGCATCAGCTTGCACAGCCAGCCCGTCCCTGCTTCTGGCACCAAAGAGCAGGGGTCAGTGACCGGACTGGGCAGTGAGGGGAAGAGCATCAGCTTGCACAGCCAGCCCGTCCCTGCTTCTGGCACCAAAGAGCAGGGGTCAGTGACTGGACTGGGCAGTGAGGGGAAGAGCACCGGCTTGCGCAGCCGGCCCGTCCCTGCTTCTGCCACCAAAGAGCAGGGGTCAGTGACCGGACTGGGCAGTGAGGGGAAGAGCACTGGCTTGTGCAGCCGGCCCGTCCCTGCTTCTGCCACCAAAGAGCAGGGGTCAGTGACCGGACCGGGCAGTGAGGGGAAGAGCACCAGCTTGCACAGCCGGCCCGTCCCTGCTTCTGCCACCAAAGAGCAGGGGTCAGTGACTGGACTGGGCAGTGAGGGGAAGAGCACCAGCTTGTGCAGCCGGCCCGTCCCTGCTTCTGCCACCAAAGAGCAGGGGTCAGTGACTGGACTGGGCAGTGAGGGGAAGAGCACCGGCTTGCGCAGCCGGCCCGTCCCTGCTTCTGCCACCAAAGAGCAGGGGTCAGTGACCAGACCGGCAGTGAGGGGAAGAGCACCAGCTTGTGCAGCCGGCCCGTCCCTGCTTCTGCCACCAAAGAGCAGGGGTCTGGTCGGCCCCTCCCCGTCCCAGCGTCCAGGTCCAGAGCCGCACCTGCGGCCGGAGGGGCGCTGTCCCCTTGCCTGTGCCTGGGACTGAGCAGGTGGCTCTCCTTCCGAGCTGCAACCCTCAGCCCGATTAGGTCCAGGAGGACCCCTGGGGTTGCAAAGAACACGGGTCAGGAGGGGCTTCAGTGAGAGCAGGCCTGGCAGATTTCTGGGAGGGGCAGCTTCCGGAAGGTCCAAGTGAGATTTTTGATCTTGGTCAAATCTCTGGTCCAAACAGCTTTGGGTCATTTTGTATTTCAGTAGGAAGGGCAGCAGGCCCTGACCTTGAGCAGGCACGGGCCACTCAGACCTTAGCAAACGCTTCCCAGCTGCGATGGACCTAGCCGAGTCATGGGAGGTGGGGGCTGCCCGGGGGCCTGCGTCTCCGCGCAGGTGAGCGCGACCAGGAGCGAGCAGGTGCCTTAGCTGCACGTGAGCGGCGTGGGCGGCTGCGGCCTGCCGGCTGCTGCAGCTTAACCTTGAGCTACGCAGACACAGCTGACGTTTAAACGTGCACACCTGTGATGCAGGTGAGGCCGAGGCTAGAGGAGACCTTAGATCTTGACGGGCACAACATTTTCTGCGTGTAAGCTGGGAGGCCACCGAGTCTGCCTGCACCGCAGAGGGTTCGTTCTAGCTTTAGAAGGTGGCCCTGAGCCTGGGGAGCCGGTGGTGACAGGTCCATGTAGCCCGGTCCCGCCCACGAGAAAGCCGGTGGGACGGAGCCTGGATCATGTGGTTCCCCGGGGTCCAAGTTGGCTCTGGATGTATTCATTTACAAAAGCTCTGGTCCTGGCTTTAGACCTCAGAGACCCGACCACGTGATTCACCTTCAGGGGGTGGTAGATGTTTAGTAACAAAGAAAGAAAGAAAGGAGGAAGGAAGGAAGGAAGGAAGGAAGGAAGGAAGGAAGGAAGGAAGGAAGGAAGGAAGGGAGGGAGGGAGGGAGGGAGGGAGGGAGGGAGGGAGGGAGAGAGAGAGAGAGAGAGAGAGAGAGAAAGAAAGAAAGAAAGAAAGAAAGAAAGAAAGAAAGAAAGAAAGAAAGAAAGAAGAAAGAGGGAGGGAGGGAGGGAGGAAAAGAAAGAAAGAAAGAAAGAAAGAAAGAAAGAAAGAAAGAAAGAAAGAAAGAAAGAAAGAAAGAAAGAAAGAAAGAAGAAAGAGGGAGGGAGGGAGGGAGGGAGGAAAAGAAAGAAAGAAAGAAAGAAAGAAAGAAAGAAAGAAAGAAAGAAAGAAAGGAAGGAAGGAAGGAAGGAAGGAAGGAAGGAAGGAAGGAAGGAAGGAAGGAAGGAAAGAAAGAAAGAAAGAAAGAAAGAAAGAAAGAAAGAAAGAAAGAAAGAAAGAAAGAAAGAAAGAAAGAGCAATCTCTTATGAAACAAATGCTGAGTTAAAGTGAAACAACTCCATGAAATTGTTGCAAATTCAAAAAGCTTGAAATACCTGTGCCTTTAAAAATAGTCTCTGCTCAGAAAATCAAGAAGGAATCAGCTAGGTCAGACTTGGGAGGTTTAAACCGGACAGAGAGAGAGATTTCTTTCAGAGACGAGAGCAATGGTGGCAGTTTAGCAGGCATCCGAAACAAGACTGAGGAGCAGCTGAGGCCTAAGGGCCAGGAAAGACGTATTCATAGGAAGAGAGGGGTGCCCGGGTCCAACTGTATACACAGGAAGAGAGGGGTGCCCGGGTCCAACTGTATACACAGGAAGAGAGGGGTGCCCGGGGCCAACTGTATACACAGGAAGAGAGGGGTGCCCGGGTCCAACTGTTCTTATGGGGGCAGCAAGGAAGACGATCTGTCCACATGACCCTGGCTGCTGACAGATCAGAAAGTCCTGGCGTCCGACACTTCACAGATCCACCCTCTCCGCAGCTTCGCTGGGAAGGACCTCCTTTCCTTCCCAGGGGGGCTGGGGGGTGTGAGGGGGGCATCCGAGTCTACAGTAAAGTCGGCAGGGAAACCGCCATTCGTGGTTGGACAGGGAGGCCAAGTGGCTACAGAAAATCAAACAGCTCCGAGGGAAGCTTGCCGGGACCCGTGTGAAAGGTCACGGCCGCCCCCTTATGCGCCCTTCAAGGGCGCGCAGCCTCCGTAGTAGCAGAAAGACTTGCCTGCGAGGACAAGTGTCAGACATGAGGACTCTCTGAAAAAACGTCCAGGCGAGATGCCCTGAGGCAGGAGAACAGTCACGGGTCAAGGCCAGGCCTGGCTGAGATGCCCGTCAACGGGGGTGGGGTGGGGGGGGGGGGTGTTCCCACTCGGGAAGGGAGATCAGGACTCTGCACAGCGGGTGGTTGTCACAGGCCCAGAACATGTTATTGCCTGCTTCTCCCTGAACCCCCCCGCCCCTGCCCCTGCCCGAGGCAGCGTGTGGAGGAATTTGTGTGCAAAACAAAAGCCACAAGAAAATAGGAGAGAAGGCACCCTGGCTAACTGGACAGGCTTTCAGAGAGGAACCTGAACGGTCTGACACTCAAGGGGCCCTCAGAAGAAGTAGGACAGTAGAGGGGACCCAGGCCACCAAACACCATGAGACCTGGCCCTGGACAGGGAGCACTGTCAACAGAGCAGCCGGAGCATGGGCTCAGAGTGCCACGGTCCCCAAACCAGAGGTGACCTCATGTTAGAACGGAGAAGGAGGTCCAGGAATGGGTCTTACACAATCAATATCCAAGCTCTTCAAGAAGGCAGCCATGTCATGTGTGCCGGTGACCCCCCCACCCCCACCCATGAGGTGAACGCAGCACCTGAGGTCAGATTACCCCTGGTCGAGTTTTACTCAGTGGTTAGGACTTGAGTCAAGCAGCACAGACTGCCGGGCATCCTGGGAGGTAAAGGCCAGGTTCTCCCCACCCCCGCCCTTTGTTCACACGCCCCCGTGTCACTGCAAGGCTGAGCACCCGCCTTCCACACGAAGGTGGGGGTGTTTTCACGGGGGCGCGGACATTCCTGTCCTTTTGACTCCTGACACTCTTCAAAACAGGCACCGAGGCCCTGGCCGGTTGGCTCAGTGGTAGAGCGTCGGCCTGGCGTGCAGGAGTCCCGGGTTCAATTCCCGGCCAGGGCACACAGGAGAAGCGCCCATCTGCTTCTCCACCCCTCCCCCTCTCCTTCCTCTCTGTCTCTCTCTTCCCCTCCGGCAGCCAAGGCTCCACTGGAGCAAAGTTGACCCAGGCGCTGAGGATGGCTCCTTGGCCTCTGCCTCAGGTGCTAGAGTGGCTCTGGTCACAGCAGAGCGACGCCCCAGATGGGCAGAGCATTGCCCCCTGGTGGGCATGCTGGGTGGATCCCGGTCGGGCGCATGCGGGAGTCTGTCTGACTGCCTCCCCGTTTCCAGCTTCAGAAAAAATACAAAAACAAACAAAAACAAAAACAAAAAAACAGGCATCGACGCAAGAGGTCCACGCGGCCCGCGGAAGACCAGACCGGCTTCTCCGCACGGACGTGCGTTTAAATCACCCGTGGAGACCTGAAAAGTTTCCAATGCCCGTGTCTCAGCCCAGAGATGCTGACCTAACGGGTGTGGGGTGTGGCCTGGGAGCTGGGTGTCGGGAGGACAAAAAGCCAGGTCCACCCGGAACTTCAGAAATGTGACTCCTTTGGAAACAGAGTCTCTGCTGATGAAATCTGTTAAAAATCGAGATGGGAGAGCACACTAAATCCAATGAAGGGGTCCTCGCAAGAGACGGAGGAGGACACACAGAGACACAGAGAAGTCCACCGGAAGACAAGGCAGAGATGCACGGGGTTGGTCCACGAGCCAAGGAACAGCAAGCGTGTCCAGGATCTACTGGAAAGCTAGGAGGAGGCACGGGATGGTGTCGCCCCCAGAGCCTCCGGGTGGAACTCACCCAGACAGCGTCTTGATTTTGAACTTAGAGCTTCCAAAGCTCTGAGAGAAGAAATTTCTGTCGTTTTTAAGCCCTTCAAATCGGGGACGCTTTGCCCCAGCAGCCCCAGGGAGCTGAGGCGCCAGCTGACCGTCCCGCGTGGCGAGGCGCCAGCTGACCGTCCCGCGTGGCGAGGCGCCAGCTGACCGTCCTCCGTGGCGAGGCGCCAGCTGACCGTCCCGCGTGGCGAGGCGCCAGCTGACCGTCCCGCGTGGCGAGGCGCCAGCTGACCGTCCCGCGTGGCGAGGCGCCAGCTGACCGTCCTCCGTGGCGAGGCGCCAGCTGACCGTCCCGCGTGGCGAGGCGCCAGCTGACCGTCCCGCGTGGCGAGGCGCCAGCTGACCGTCCCGCGTGGCGAGGCGCCAGCTGACCGTCCCGCGTGGCGAGGCGCCAGCTGACCGTCCCGCGTGGCGAGGCGCCAGCTGACCGTCCGCGTGGCGAGGCGCCAGCTGACCGTCCTGCGTGGCGAGGCGCCAGCTGACCGTCCCGCGTGGCGAGGCGCCAGCTGACCGTCCCGCGTGGCGAGGCGCCAGCTGACCGTCCTCCGTGGCGAGGCTGGCCACCCCACCCTTTCCAGCGGGAGAGAGCCCAGCTGCGTGAGGAACCCTTGATCTGCCCACAGATCCCGTCAGGAAAGTCCGCAGCTGAGCCCGAGAGGAATTAGAAACCGGGGAGCTTGGTTTTTTCTTTTTTTTTTCTTTTCTGTCTTTCATTTCTTTTGACTTTTAACTCACCAGGGCAAAGAGAAATCTAATTCCAACTTTGAGGTCTTTGGATTGCCACTTCTTTGAAGTGCAACTTGCGAGGGACCTAATCTTCTGATTTCATTTTTTTTTTTTTTTTTATCCCCCAGAAAATGCTGAAACGAAGAAAGGGTTTCTATTCAAGTATGTGGCAATGTCTGACCGCCTCTAACTTTTCGGAAGATCTTTTGGACGTCACCCGATCACAGCGCTAGACAACGATGACGTAACATAGCGCAGCTAGACAGAATCTGAGATAGACACGGAATGCGTCGGAAGGCGAGGGAGAGCCCTCGGGGGAAATGTGACCTTGAGGTGACTGAACTCACACGGCCTTCCAACTGACTTCTGAGCTGTTTTGGAGCTGAGTCTGGATGATTCTCCAAGACTCTCAAAGAATCGAGAAAAAAGACCAGTGCCTGGGGCGGCGGGGGCGGGGCGGGGGGGGCATCCTGCCGAGATGGGAGCGGACCCCCACCCGTGACAAACTGCTGGTCTCCTCTTCTGCAACATGGGGCTGGTTTGGGGTTGCCCGTGGGCCCCACAGCTGAGCCCAGTGGGGACAGAGGGTAGTAAGCTAGGAGCGTGGAAGCCACGGCTCTGGCCGTGAGGAGAGTGCCCCAGGCCTCGGCCAAAGGGCAAGCTCCCGGCAGCCGGCTGCACCAGGCTTCATCCTTGCGCTGTGTGGAGCCACCAACCTCAAGTTCACGCCCGACAGCCTGTCTTCCCCTCTCCCCCGACCTGGACCCACGCAGCAGGACAGGGTAGAGCGTGTCCTCCCCTGGGCACGGACTCTCTCCCTCTGCAGCCCGGGCCAGGTCCCCTAGGCAGGCAGGGAGCTCGCAGGGCCACATTGGAACCTGGCCCCGTCAGTGATAAAGGTGGTACGGAGGTCTCTATCTGCTCGGTGCTTTGTCTTAGGTTACTGTTACTCAGAGATCGGGAGAGAGCGGAGGGACAGTTATTGGCCTTGAGAACACACACTACTGACCCTTAGTCAGGGCTGGCCCTGGGCCAGGCTCCGGGGCAGGACAGGACAGGACAGGAATGTTTCGGTATCGTTGTACTGAGCGTTCGTTTACCACTGCCCTGGCAGAAGGCCAGCTGTCGCCCCCATTTCACAGACAGACACACCGAGGCACAGAGAGGTTCAGTGATGCTATAGCAACTGCAAGTGGAAGGGGTGAGGTCTGACCCCAAAACCCCACAGTTGATGAAAGAAAAGCACAGTAGCAAAACCATTTTTAGCAATATGTGTCACCTACGAGTGTGCCACATAGACCCATAAGTATGCATGCATTGGCAGACATATATGTATATGTGTATATATATGTGAGTATATATGTGAGACTGTATGACTATCTCAGGTATATACATACATTCATAAGTCTTTTGATACATATTTATCATATACAGTAAAATGTATGTGGATATGTGTATCCAGCAATTTCTCTGACAAGAATCTATTTTAAGAAATAGTCCAAGAGCCTGACTTGGCAGTGGCACAGTGGATAGAGCATCGGACTGGGATGCAGAGGACCCAGGTTTGAAACCCTGAAATCTCTGGCTTGAGCGTGGGATCATAGACATGACCCCATGGTTGCTGGCTTGAGCCCAAGGTTGCTGGCTTGAGCAAGGGGTCACTCACTCTGCTATAGTCCCCTGGTGAAGACACATATGAGAAAGCAATCAATGAACAACTAAGGTGCTGCAACAAAGATTTGATGCTTCTCATCCCTCTCCCTTCCTGTCTGTCTGTCACTTTCTGTCCCTTTTCTGTCACTCTCTGTCTCTGTCTTCCATAAAAATAAATAAATAAATAGTACAAGAGCTATATAAACATATATATATATAAAGCTATTTAATACAGCTTCTTTATAGTAACAGAAAATGGGAACAATTTGAATATCCAAAACAATAGTTGATTATCTAACTTGATTACCATAGGAGTCAACCACAGGGAAAGGGTTGCTGAAGGGCGGACTGACAGCAGCTGTGCGGCTTGGACTTTGGAACGCAGACCGCGAGTGGTACTGACCCAGCAGAGCTGAGACGGCGTGCGCAGACCGGGAGAAGGCTGAGCACAAGGCGCAGGATCCCCGAAAGGCCTCGGAACTGGGGGCACCCAGCACCTCCAGACACAGGCTGGGTCAGGGCACAGAGCCAGACTGGTGAGACCTGGGTAAGGAGGTGCTCCTTCCCTGCCTGCGAAGCCCAGAAGTGGACCCGCCGAGAGAGGAAAGCAAGTGGCCCCAGGCTTCACGGAGGCCTGAAGACGGGGAGGTCCAGCGTGTGTTTGTGCCGTGGGGGCGGAGACAGCCCCCAGGCACGGGCTGCGGGTCCTCAATTCCAAGCAGGATGCTGGGGGGCGTCTCCTCTGGAAAAGACCTGAAGACAGCGACCTGGGAACTCCCTCTTACACGCCCAGCCACTGGGAGAGACTGACAGGGGCAAGTCTGGGGTCCCGTCTTGCAGACAGCAACCTGGGAACTCCCTCTTACACGCCCAGCCACTGGGAGAGACTGACAGGGGCAAGTCTGGGGTCCCGTCTTGCAGACAGCAACCTGGGAACTCCCTCTTACACGCCCAGCCACTGGGAGAGACTGACAGGGGCAAGTCTGGGGTCCCATCTTGCAAAGGGGAAAGAAAAAGTGACCCTGGAGGGGAGGCTGCTGGCCCGTGCGTGGCTCTCGAGTCACATCTGTCACCCTGGCCGCCGCCACTGGCTCGTGCGCGATGCCCGCACGGGACACCATGAGGGCCAGACAAAGGAGATGAAGTAGACGGAGTGTTCCAGAAACACTGGGGGGGACCACCCCCATCGGGGGACGCAGCCCAGCATCGCGTGCTGTCAGGAGTGGCGATAAGAGCGAAGCCGTTGGTCTGTTCGTGCAGGAAACAGCGTAGGAGCTGGTGACAAAGCATCATAATTAAAGGGGCTGGAATGCGGAAGGAAGAGGGCCGCGTGGGCTCTCAAGGGGAAATGCCTTTCCTGTCGGGGGAGGACATAAGGACACCGAGGGGACAAGGACCGCAACTCCGTCGGACCAGAGGCTGGTGGTTAGGAAGAATCCGAGATTTGTGATTTTTTTTTTTTAAAGAGCTTACTAGTTCAATTACTAATCGGGACCCTCTGTGTTGTGTTTTTTTACACACTGGTGTGGAGGTTTTATGACTCAATGAAGAGCACCGATTGCGATCATGGGTCTGCCCTCCGTACCCAGGGAAAGCCCTTGAACCATAATGCATAAACGACATCATCGGGAAAGCCAGCCAAACGCCGCTTAGCACCAGAGACCTCCGTAGCGCTCACAGTAAGTACTCCACCAGCGGAAGCCAGGATCAGAGGGTGTTGTGGGTGGAACTGTGTCCCCCAAAAGATAGGGTGACAGGCCCTGGTACCTGTGAATGTGACTTGATTTGGAAATGGGGTCTTAGCGGGAGTAATGGAGATGTACGTTACATTAAGGTCAGACCAGAGTAGGGTCGACCCTTTAGCCAATATGATCGGTGTTTTTAGAAGAAGAGGACAAGAGAGACCTAAAGACACATGGAAGAACGCGGTGTGTCAAGAGGCGGAAATGGGAGGGATGCATCCACAAGCCAAGGATTGCTGGCAGAGTTGAGAGAGAGAGAGAGACAGAGAGAGAGACAGAGAGACACACACACATTCATCCTCCGAGCCCGCGGGAGGGAGCCAACCTTGCTGACAACTTGATTTTACACATCTGTCTTCTGTAGCCATGAGAGAATGGATTTCTTTTGGTTTAAGCCATCAGTTTCGGTACTTGGCTTCAGCACACAGTGGGGTTCGGAGGTACACCCAGAACCAGGACTGGAATCCGCACCTCCCGAGACTCCCCCCTCCACCTGCCTCTGCTCACTTGGGAATGTGCCGTCCACACTCCGCACGGCACGTGGGTCAAACAAAACCATTGCTCCGCTCGAAAGCAAAGGCTGAGGCAGGTGGGTTTCGAGAACTGAAGGTAAGCAAACGAGGTCTGCTCAGGTGTTCCAGCACGGAGAGGGTGGGGCCAGCTCATCAGTGAGCACGGAGAGGGTGGGGCCAGCTCTCATCAGTGAGCACGGAGAGGGTGGGGCCAGCTCTCATCAGTGAGAACGGAGAGGGTGGGGCCAGCTCTCCTCAGTGAGCACGGAGAGGGTGGGGCCAGCTCTCATCAGTGAGCACGGAGAGGGTGGGGCCAGCTCATCAGTGAGCACGGAGAGGGTGGGGCCAGCTCTCATCAGTGAGCATGGAGAGGGTGGGGCCAGCTCTCATCAGTGAGCACGGAGAGGGTGGGGCCAGCTCTCCTCAGTGAGCACGGAGAGGGGTGGGGCCAGCTCATCAGTGAGCACGGAGAGGGTGGGGCCAGCTCATCAGTGAGCACGGAGAGGGGTGGGGCCAGCTCATCAGTGAGCACGGAGAGGGGTGGGGCCAGCTCATCAGTGAGCACGGAGAGGGTGGGGCCAGCTCTCATCAGTGAGCACGGAGAGGGTGGGGCCAGCTCTCATCAGTGAGCATGGAGAGGGTGGGGCCAGCTCTCATCAGTGAGCACGGAGAGGGTGGGGCCAGCTCTCATCAGTGAGCACGGAGAGGGTGGGGCCAGCTCTCCTCAGTGAGCACGGAGAGGGTGGGGCCAGCTCTCCTCAGTGAGCACGGAGAGGGTGGGGCCAGCTCTCCTCAGTGAGCACGGAGAGGGGTGGGGCCAGCTCTCACCAGAGAGCACGGAGAGGGGTGGGACCAGCTCATCAGTGAGCACGGAGAGGGTGGGGCCAGCTCATCAGTGAGCACAGAGAGGGTGGGGCCAGCTCATCAGTGAGCACGGAGAGGGTGGGACCAGCTCATCAGTGAGCACGGAGAGGGGTGGGGCCAGCTCTCATCAGTGAGCACGGAGAGGGTGGGGCCAGCTCATCAGTGAGCACGGAGAGGGGTGGGGCCAGCTCTCACCAGTGAGCACGGAGAGGGTGGGGCCAGCTCATCAGTGAGCACGGAGAGGGTGGGGCCAGCTCTTCTCCGTGAGCACGGAGAGGGGTGGGGCCAGCTCTCACCAGAGAGCACGGAGAGGGGTGGGACCAGCTCATCAGTGAGCACGGAGAGGGTGGGGCCAGCTCATCAGTGAGCACGGAGAGGGTGGGGCCAGCTCATCAGTGAGCACGGAGAGGGTGGGGCCAGCTCATCAGTGAGCACGGAGAGGGTGGGGCCAGCTCATCAGTGAGCACGGAGAGGGTGGGGCCAGCTCTCCTCAGTGGACGTTTTTGTTTGTTTTTACTGGTACTTAAATATAAGAACAAAAGCCCTCCAGCCTGGCTTTCAAAACTCAATAGGAGCCCAGAGGAAAATAAGCTGTTGTTTATCCACTTGTGAGGAGAATCTCTGGTTGCCGAGGAGTTGAAGAACACAGCCATGGAAACAGATGACCCCCTTTCCCGAAGCCCCGTTCTGACCCTGGGCTGAGCCGCTCTCGTTCAGAAAAGGACCATCAGACCCGTTAGAACGGCGTGGTCCCTACCTCGCCCTGGGGTCTGTGGAACGTGTTCAGCGTGGAGTACCAGCCGGGTCTTCCTTACGTTTCTTATTCATTGGCTACCTTTTATCCGAACGCAGCACAATTTCTGCTGGTTCCCCCGGGGAGGCCCTATCTCTGAGCTCAGCATGGCAGGGCCACCTCTGCGGCCTGGCCCTGGACTGCACAGGTTGGCACCCGCCCAGCGGCCTGCCGCTCCAGCCGGCCATGTGCCTGGTGCGCAGGGAGCTGGAGCAGAGGGGGCTAAGCCGGCTTCTGCCAGAGCGGGAGAAGCCTTCCCGGGCGCGGAGGAGAAACTCCAGAACGGGTCTCCGTCCCCCAACCCTCTTCATCGCTCTCTGGGTCTCACCGTTGTCCTGGTACTTCGTTCTAAATTAATCTTAGAAGCTGTGAGGAAGAACGTGGCTATGCTCAAAGGATGAGAGGGAGGAGGGAACGGGGAATCAGGGAGGATTCAAAAGCAGCGGACGGAGGTGCCACGTACCCAGTGTATATGACTTTTGTCACTGTTGTCTGAGCATCGCAGGGACGGCCCCACCCCTGAGGACAGGAGGAAGCAAGTGGTCTTGGGTTCCAATGTGGGGCTTCAAGACACAGCCCCATGGGACTGACCCTGAGTTGACAGCCATGTTCTACAATCCTCAACGCCCTCCACCATAATCAGGCCGTCTAGTCAGAGACGAGAGCTTATTGGAGATAATTCACAGGAATACAGAATCGTCAAACCGTGGGGTTGGGGGCGGGTCCTCAGGTGTTTCCTGTGACCCCCCTTCCAACCCCAACAGGCTCTAGGAGACCCCTTCTTACAGACTGTGGATGTCTGTGTCTTACTCCTCCCGGAGCTGCAGAATCTCACGGCCATCCTGCTGCTCTGGGCTGGGGTGCTGGGGGAACTGTCACCTGCTTCCCACTGGAGGCTGTGATGGAGGGGGGTTGCTGAGCACCAGTAATGGCAGAGCCAGGGCAGTGGGCTGCCATGCCGCTGCACGGACCCCCAGCATTTGGTGTGGTTCAAATGCATGACTTTTCCATGGGCCAAGGGGATATTGGAAAGTTCGCTCAATAGAGCCAACTTTATCGGCACCCACCCTGGGAGGCCATGGGGGCCTCCACTGTAAGAGGCTGTAGAGGCTGTAGGGTGAACCCCTGGGGTAGGCGCTGAGGAGAGTTATAATAAACCAGCAGAGAACAGGCCCTCCAAAGAGCTGATACTTCACGTGCAACAGAGAACCAACATTTGGGCGCCTGTCATGACCTCGAGCTTGGACAGCCAAGAGTGAGCTGCAAAGAAGCCCTGACACCAAGGAGGACGTCTGCTCCTTGGTGCTCCTCCCTTCTGCGTGTCCCCTGGGCGTCTCAGACGGGAAGGTGGGTAGAAGAACCTCTGCCCTCCCCTCGGAGCCTGAGCTGGAGGAACTAGGCAAACCCTCGTCGTGAAATGGAAGTTCTCATATTCGATGGGTCTGCACCCTTTACTCCTGGGCAGGGCATCACTGTCCCCTAAACGAGCCCCTGGCAGCTGAGAGGACCAACAGTCTCTGCCCAGAGGAGTGACGGAGGGAAGGGGACAGAGACGCCGTGAGCTGGCCGGAAGGAAGGGAAACACAGTGCAGGAGTGTCCCCCTCGGAGCTCACCCACTCAACCTAACAGTGACGCGTCTAAGGAGCCAAAGTTCTTGGGTGATCTAACATCCCCGACAACCGGTCCCTTCTCGGTGGTGGCACCAGAAATCCCACAATAATTTGTCCTTTTATTACAAAGCCAGAAAGCTTGTTTCCTGGGAGCAGGCACACCACTGTGGGTAAGAACCCTTCGGCTGAATGTTACGAGCCTTCGACCAGTCTCTCCTGCAAGTGACGGGGAAGGGCGGGGACTCTCAGGTGGGGGAGGAACACCTGCTGATTGGGAGGGGGAGGCCTGGAGGTGCAGAGCAGTGAGGGTTGGGGCTGAGCCCCAGCTCCATCCACCCCATCTGCCCTGAGCTGGCTCCCCAAGATACCTTGGGAAAACTTCTGTGCATGCGTGTGTGTGTGTGGTTCTTAAAATCGCACACACCAGCCCCTTAACTGTCTTTCTGTGTTCTCTGCCATCACTGTTAGGCTGGCTGTTCCATGTTTAGTATTAAAGTGAAAACAGAACGGGGATAGGAGGATGCAGGGAACAGCCAGGGGTGGATTTCCATCCTCCAGGACGTTGAAGGCTAAGGGACTGGACGCAGCTTCTGTTCCAGGACCCCAGCACCCCCAAGGCGCTTGTAACCGGAGAAGCTCTGAGAGCTCTCTGCAGGCGGGTAATGAATGGCGCCCCAAAATAGACGCCACTGCACCCAGGGAGGGAGCCCATGACGATGGGGACGTGTCAAACCAGAGGGATAAGGCTGGTGAAGTAGAGGATAGGGGACAGCTGGTCAGGCATTTAGGGGGAGAGGGCAGTGAGCGGTCCTGTCGTCCTAACCCCAACATAAATTCTAGACGTGTGGTTTGCAAAGCAGTAGCTACTAGCCACACGTGGCTCTTTCATCTAAATTTACTACAGTTAAATAAAAGTGCCTGGCCTGTGGTGGCGCAGTGGATAAAGTGTCAACCTGGAACGCTGAGGTCGCTGGTTCGAAACCCTGGGCTTACCTGGTCAGGGCACAAGTGGGAGTCGATGCTTCTGGCTCCTCTTTCCTTTCTCTCCCCACTCCTCCTCACTAAAGTAAATAATACTTAAAATTAAATAAAAATAAACACTCATCAGGCCTATTTCAAGCGCCCACAGACCCCATGGAGCAAGGGACTACCATCTCGGACCACACGAAACATCCCACCATCACAGAAAGTTCTTGTTGAGCAAGCCCGCTCTAAAGGGTCCGAATGTTTACATACAAACACTGACCCCTCAAAGCACCAGGAGAAAAACACACATTTTTGAAGTCTTGGCATGGAGAAGTATCTACAAGCAACTGAAAACTCAGAGGACAATTATTCAAGTCACAAGGAAAAATGAAAATTTTTTTCTCTGCATGAAAAACAGCCTCATAAGCCAAGTTCCCCGCGGCGGAAACCCAGAGGTTGACCGTCCACAAGCAGGTAAAGAGCTCGGTCCCTTAACGAAGCAATCAGAGAATGACGAATGCCGTGTGTGTGCAGAGAACCGTGCGGGGGGTGGAGGGGTGGGGGCGGCCTTTCATAAAAGCCAAAGACGCAAATGGGCCACGAATATGAGAACAGATGTTTAACCTCACTCCTCATTAAGGAAATGCAAATTAAATAATGATGACACCATCGTTAAATCATGGAAGGGGCCGCTTTTCTGCTGTTGTCGGCGAAAGTTTAAAAGTTTAAAAGTTTCCAGCGCACCTTGGGCTGGAGCGTGGACCACCTGGCGGGTCCCTGCGTTGCCGGCAGTGTTTCGGGGGAGGAGTCTAAACGTCGATGCGCATGAGCTTTGACCCAGTCTTTCCATCGTTCAGAATCTACCGTACAAGTAAGCTTGGGAACGTGCACAAAGTTCTGGGCACAGATTAGTCACATGCAGCGCTAATATGCTACAAGAAAAACAGTTTAAAAAATCTGAACGTCTCTTAAAAAAGTCTATTAGAATAAATCAGGCTGTGGTCCTATAATGAGATACTATGCATCCATTAAAAACATGTGAAAGTAAGGCCCCCACCCCCACCAAGATATACAATTAAGTGAATAAAGTGAGGCTAGAACGATGCTCGTTATGATTCTGACTTGGTTTTGTTTTGAGATGTAGAGTGGCCCTGGCTGGTTGGCTCAGAGGTAGAGTGTTAACCTCATGTGTGAGTGTCCCCGGTTCGATTCCCGGTCAGGGCACACAGGAGAAGTGATCACCTGCTTCTCTCCCCCTCCCCCTCCCTCTTCATTCTCTCTCTTCCCCTCCTGCTTGGTTGAAGAAAGTTGGCCCCGGAGCGCTGAGGCTGTTCCACGGCTTTGCCTCAGGTGCTAAAATACTCGGTTGCTGAACAATGGAGCAATAACCCCAGATGGGCAGAACATTGCCCCATAGAGGGCATGCCAGGTGGATCCAGTCGGGGTGCATGTGGGAGTCTGTCTCTCCTCTGCCTCCCTGCTTCTCACTTAAGAAAAATAAAAAATAAAAGTAAAAAAGACGTAGAGTGTACACATGTTGATTTCGTACATATGCAAATATGCGTAGACATAGCCTCCGCAGGGCGGCTAGTAATCCCTCCCAACTGGTGGGCGGAGTGTGGATTTACTTTTCTCCTCAGACCTCTCTGTGCTGTTTGTTCCTCGCAGATGCATTCCTTCGTTTCTATTAAAGAGGAAATAGCTTCAAAAATTGATTTTAAAAAGTGCTGTAGAAATGGAAAATATGGTCATCGCCTCCTCCCTAAATTTAATCCCAGAGCGCCGTCCGCGCACAGGGAGGCGGACAAAGGGACCAGGATGAGCTTCGAGGCTCTGAGAAGAAAGCGCCCGCACCCGCTGAAAGCAGGGTGGGGAAAGCCAAAACCACCCGCTCCGAGAGCTCGATGTCAGAACGCCAGGCCGGGTATCACCTAACGCCAGCCACCGGCCACCGGACACTTGGCAAGAGCCTCCCGCTCTGACTCAGAGGAGGATCTGGTTCCAGGGAATGTGGTCATCGAGAACCAACCACGTGACCCCCGCGGAGAGAGACAGCCGGCCAGTGGAAGACTGCGGCTGGTCTGGGCGTGGGGCTTCACGCAGGTTTTCCTGTTAACCAGAGGTGAGCTCAGGTGTGAGGCTCTCGGAAAGCAGCGTGGCGGACGGCCGGGGCCTGCGGGGACGGTCACCCTGCTGTGGAGGGCCGGTTCCTGTGACAACTGCCTGTTTTCTTCTGTTGTCAAGGACAGCCCCCTGGGCCCAGGGCACGGCAGGCCACTCGTGGGCCGGGACACTCAGCGTGGGGCAGCCCCCCGGGCTGGTGCTGCCAAGGTCACTGAGTGGCAAGGACAAGCCTTGTTTTGTCCTCGGTAGAAACAATGGAACTCCAAGGATGAGGGAAAATGTTCTTCTCATTTTTCAAATTCCCTCACATCCCACCACTTTAACCCATGAAATCATGGCTTCTTGTTTTTTCTCCCCTCTCCCTTCGCATGGATACATTTTTTTTCTCCAATGAGAACGTACACAAAATGTAGCATTTTGCCTTTTTAAGGCACAGGTTAGAGAACTGTTTTCCACATCCCTGCCAGCCCTCCTGGGTGGAGTTGGGATGCCCCCCCCAGCCTTCCTGGGTAGAGTTGGGATGCCCCCCAGCCCTCCCGGGTAGAGTTGGGATGCCCCCCCAGCCCTCCCGGGTAGAGTCGGGATGCCCTGCCCCCGGCCCTCCCCCCCCAGCCCTCCTGCGTAGAGTTGGGATGCCCCCCCAGCCCTCCTGCATAGAGTCGGGATCCCCCCCCCAGCCCTCCTCGGTAGAGTCGGGATTCCCCCCCCCCCCGCCCTCCCGGGTAGAGTCGGGATGCCCCCCCCCGGCCCTCCCGGGTAGAGTCGGGATGCCCCCCCCGGCCCTCCCGGGTAGAGTCGGGATGCCCCCCCGGCCCTCCCCCCCCAGCCCTCCTGCGTAGAGTTGGGATCCCCCCCCCGGCCCTCCCCCCCCAACCCTCCTGCGTAGAGTTGGGATCCCCCCCCCCCCCCGGCCCTCCCGGGTAGAGTTGGGATGCCCCGCCCCCAGCCCTCCTGGGTAGAGTTGGGATCCCCCCCCCCCCCCCCCGGCCCTCCCGGGTAGAGTTGGGATGCCCCGCCCCCGGCCCTCCTGGGTAGAGTTGGGATGCCCCCCCAGCCCTCCTGGGTAGAGTTGGGATGCCCCCCCCAGCCCTCCTGGGTAGAGTTGGGATGCCCCCACCCCCGGCCCTCCTGGGTAGAGTTGGGATGCCCCGCCCCCGGCCCTCCTGGGTAGAGTTGGGATGCCCCCCAGCCCTCCTGGGTAGAGTTGGGATGCCCTGCCCCCGGCCCTCCCCCCCCAGCCCTCCTGCGTAGTGTTGGGATCCCCCCCCCCCCGGCCCTCCCGGGTAGAGTTGGGATGCCCCGCCCCCGGCCCTCCTGGGTAGAGTTGGGATGCCCCCCAGCCCTCCCGGGTAGAGTTGGGGTGCCCCCCCAGCCCTCCCGGGTAGAGTTGGGGTGCCCCCCCAGCCCTCCCGGGTAGAGTTGGGGTCCCCCCCCAGCCCTCCCGGGTAGAGTCGGGGTGCCCCCCCGGCCCTCCCGGGTAGAGTTGGGATGCCCCCCCGGCCCTCCCGGGTAGAGTTGGGATGCCCCCACCCCCGGCTCTCCTGGGTAGAGTTGGGATGCCCCCACCCCCTGGCCCTCCTGGGTAGAGTTGGGATGCCCCCCCTCCTGGGTAGAGTTGGGATGCCCCCCCCGGCCCTCCTGGGTAGAGTTGGGATGCCCCCCAGCCCTCCTGGGTAGAGTTGGGATGCCCCACCCCCGGCCCCCAGCCCCGGGGCTCAGGGAGTCCACCGCCGTTCCTGCTGTCGGCCGGTGTCACGTTGCCGGGTACTTCTGTTTCACGCCCCGAAAGCTATGACTCCCACGGTTGTCTTCAGGGTATACAGAGGGTCCTCCTGTGATGTCACTTCCTAAAGATATGCTGGACGGAAGTTAAAAGACCAGAGACACGGACAGCTGGGGACAGGCTGTCCCCGCGCTTTCCCGCCTGCCAGCTTGCGGTCGTCCTCGGGGCCTGCGAGCTGCTGGGGAGAAAGCACCGGGCAAGGATGAAGCCACGACGCTGGGAAGACAGGAGCCGTCTCAGCGTGGACCTCGTGAGACCCGCGGGCTATGGACTGGGTGGCTTAGAAAGGAAGCTTACTCCCCCAGGTCCAGAGAGGCTGGAAGTCCAAGACCAGGGTATCAGCCAGCAGCATTGGGTTCTGGAGAGAGCTCTGTTTCTGGCTCATAGAGAGTCACCTTCCCACTGCGTCCTCAGGGCAGAGAGCAGAGAGCGAGAGAGAAAGAGAGAGAACTCCCTCTTTTTATAAGGGCGCCAGGCCCATCCGTGTAAGGCCCCACCTGTATGACCTTATGTAACTTTGATGACCTCCGAAAATCCCCATTTCCCAACTCAGTCATACTGTGGGGGGCAAGGCTTCACCATATGAATGTTGGGGGGACGCAATTCGGTCCCTAGCGCAGCCTTGCCCCCCGGGGAAAGCTCCCGGACCGTCTGAGCCCCGGGACCACACCGGCCACCGCTCTGTAGACCAGCCGGAGCGCGGTTGTGTGGAAAGAAAACGTGAGCGCCGCACCTTTAACGGGGTTTGGGGGCGGAAGTCAACACAGCAGACGGGTGGGGGCGGCGGGATCTCCACCGTGAGACCTGGAACCGGAGCCCAGCCTGGCAGGCTTGTCTCCGCCGACAGCCGTCACCAAGTATGAGCCCGGCTGAAGCCAATCGGGAACAAGGCTCTGGCCTTCCGGACCTGACCTGCCACTCAGGGCGGGATCCACTCTCGGGCTCCGTCTTGACGAACCTCAGGCTGACCTGAGGCCAGCGCCAGGCAGACCTTCCCGGCTTCCGCGGGGTCCTGGGGTAGAGCAGCATGAAGGCGGGTTTGCTTAGTTAGAGAATTCCTAAGAGCACTTGTGGCTCCCGACCTCTCCAGCACCTTGACCACAGGTGGGGCAGCTGCTCAGGCTGAGCTCAAAGGCCACAACGTCACAAAGATCAGTCCATAATGCGTTGCCCTCCTGAAACCCGCCCGGTTCGGGCCCCACCCACCATCATGATCAGACCTCCCACAGAGGCAGGGGCTGATCCCCCTAAGTCAAGACGGAGAGCGTGCCTGCCAGTGTGGCTGCGCCCCCTCTGTCTTCTGTCGGACATTTACTATGTCCCGGCCGGGCAGCGCCGGACAGGCCTCTGTGGACCGACACTTTGGCCGTAGGGGTTCTTCTTAGAAAGACACATGGTGCCCACAGCACAGACCCGATGGGTGAGGCTGCCCCGCAAGCGTGGCGAGACTAGGGCCCTGCCTTGCTCTGCCTGGGGGGACACCCCTGAGCTTTGCGGCTGCCCCCCCCCCCCCCCCCCCGTCTCAGCACCTTCCGTACGAAACAAAATATCCGTATCTGAAATTTTTTGTGCAAGTACTATCGATGTTACTATTTTTTTTTCATGGAAAGAAAAAAAAAATGCCATACTGTTTTTAAAAAAATCACGTCGTATAGTGAAATTTAACAGAATGTCCCCCTCCCCATCTCCTCCCACAGAGCCTCGAAAAATCAACTTCTGTCGTCCAACGCTTTTCAACTCCCTCCCTCCCTCCCATAAACATCGACTCCCTCTCTTCAAAAAAAGCGAAGGACCTGCCGTTTGTCTGAAGCTGACCAGCTCCTCCTATCCCTGGAGCTTCAGCCCTTGAAGGGCAAGGTCAAAGGGACGTTCAGGTGCCACAGGGAAATACCCCCGTCAGCCAGGGGGACAGGAAAGCGGAAATCTGTCCCGGACCCGGGGAGCCAAAGACACCGAAGCCGCCGTGAAGTGTACCTCAGTGCACATCCACGGGAACGCACCCCTGAAAGGAGTTAGTTAGTGATGAGAAAGTGTCCTCTGTCCACCCCGACAGCTCGGGAGAGAAGTGACTTTTCTGTGTCCTTGACTGCGGTGTCGCCAGTCTCTAGCTCAATGCCTCCCACCAGCAGGAGCTCAATTAACATTTGCTGACGGGTTGACTGGCCCCCTTTCTATGCTAAGCCCACCTTAGCTGAGGCGTGTATATATTTATATACATCCTGAAATATATCCTGAAACATAAAATAAGTTGGCAGAGGGTCTGTTTAACCTAAAACCCAGACGTCCTCTGAGCTTGAGAACAAATGTCAAAGGGCACTACACGTTCTAATTGCATGTGTGTAAATCAAATTAGTCACTGACAATCCTCAAAAGGTTGCAGGTGGGGTCAATACCTAGAAACACAGTCACCATTCCGGGTCAGTGGGCGTTTTAGCGGCTCCGTTTCGCCCACGAGGACATCACGGCCTGAAGAGCTTGACCGGCCACTGACCCTCGGGGACTCGAGGCGAGGTCTAAGCCCCTGTTCACGCGCTCACGAAGAAGAGCCACCTGGAGTTTCCGGGCACAGGTCTGGCTGGCATGCTGGCGTCGCAAGCGCAAGATGGATTGGGCCGGTCATTGCTACCAGGAAGGGCGGTTTGGCCGAGAGCAAGGCAGGCCGTGGTCCAGTCTGCTGGCGGGCGGAGGCGGGCGAGCTGCCCAGGGCCGGAATGGCAGCCAGAAGCCAGGGACCATGAGCTTCTACGGCAGGTCTGGGGAAAGAGAATTGGCTGGGACACCCACTTCACCCCATCGAGGACATTTTGCCCTGGGAGTGACCCTGTGTTTGTAATGAACAGGGTGATTGAACAAGCAGGACCTTTGGAGTGCCAGAGAAGTACCTTCCCAGGGAAAGGAAATGGGATTGCATTCATCTCTAAGAAACTTCCAGAAACTGCTTTGGTTTTCATAATTACAGTGGGCTTCCTAACACAGGGCTATGGTCTAAAACCTCTTAGACAGAAATTTATAGCAAGGGTTAGAAAGGCGACAACAAAAATGTTTCCAAAACAGCTGTGGAAGTGGTCAGACCCCCCCACCCCCACCCCCTTCCTGCACCACCCTGAATAACTGGAGATGTTCGGTGGGCAGGCACGCGACACCCTGGGCACTCGACACGTGCCGGGCAGACGAGACGACGGCAGCTGGGGATTGACCTGAGACCTGCCCGCATTGCAGTGAGACTCCGGGCTACCTGCGTGCACGCGGGAGTCTGAGAGGGGTTCACCTGCAGGCCCTCTCGGTCCATCTGACAGGTTTTCAAGTCAGGAAACGAAAGACCAGGAGAGAGAGTCATTTATTCCTGGTGACAGGAAGTTGGTGGCTGTGCCAGGGGACCCCCCACCCCTCTACCCCGGCTGAGGCACAGTGGCTGCCCCTCCCTCTGCCCAGCCGTGAGACTCTCTTCCGCTTTCTGTAGCCCTGGAGATGGACAGTGGCCTCCTCGAGCAGCCAATGGTCAGGGACACAAAATACCCCCACATGAGAGCTGAGAAGGAGAACACAGTTTCCAGCAGCCTCGCAGGGGCCGCAGGGTGAGCAGAGAAGGGGCGGGGGGGGGGGGGCATGGCCGGTGCCCCTTCCCTACGCCCCGGGGCTTACCGCCCAAATGCACGGGGTGGGGGGGATCTTCCCTGTGTGAACCTGTGTGAGCCTGAGGGGTTCTTTGACTGTAGGTGAGTGCTAGGTGTGACATGTTAGGGAGCCAACGTCTCAGAGAACACCCTTACCCAACGATTTGGTGAATAAAGGCCTCGCTCCCAAAGTGCGTAGGACCGTGTTGCTGTGAACCCCATGCAGTCTCCTAGGTCTAGGGGACCCTGGAGGATCGAACCCCGGTTCCCTACAGCAGCACCCTTCTCAGGCACCCAGCCTAAACTAGCTTCCTCCTCCTTTTCCTTACCTCACCTCTCAACTCCCCTTCTGAGGTGCCGGGGTCACCTCCCAAATCAACGCCTCACATGCCGATCCTTACCTCCGACTCTGTTTCTGAAGGAACCCAGCCGGGCTGGGGCGAGAGGCCCGAGGACGGTCAGCACAGTGGGTTCTAAAGAGGGTGGTTTCCCGCTCCTTCCCAAGCGTTAGCTTTGTTGAGCGGGCGATGCAGGTTTGGGGCAGAGCGGAACTGCCATGGAGAGTAGAGACCATGGCTGGCGCAGGACGTCCGCAGGGCAAATGTTTCCTTCGCCCTCCTGGAACAGCCCTGCTTTGCGTCTACATGCATTAAGTATTTAGTGAGTATTGGTTTTGGGTGGGTGCCAAATTATCCGTCTTCCGGGCCACCCACCAAGCTCTGTCCAGCTTCGGGTGACGCTCATCAAGCCGCTTCCTGGTTACATACCTGCGTCAAAGGCTTGAGGGATGCAACAGTGTGAAGGAAACTCAGAAATGAGCTGCCAAAGGTCAGTGCGTGCTTGTGAGCGTGGTCATAAAATTCCTGAGGACTCGGTCCCATGGGCGTCAAAGTTAAAGTTCCGTATCTATTTCACTGATCTATTCATAGGTCCCCCACAGGGACAGCTGTGGCCACAAGGAGTCCAGACTAAGGACTCTCTTTCACCCCAGACCTTTCCAGGGATTACCTGCATTCTGTTACCACTAGGGGTTCACTGTTACTGCAACATCTTCTGGAGACCCTGCTACAACCAGGCAGAATCCTTCAACACCAGCACAGAAGACAGCAAACTCTCTGCAAAGGGCCTGACCGTCAGGATTAGAGGCTTCCCAGGTCAATGCGATCTCCGTCAGCAACACTCACCTCTGGAGTCGGGAAGCAGCTGCTGGTGGCACACAAGCCAGTGAGCGTGGATGGGTGTGTTCTAATAAAACTTTATTTAGATGCTGATGCTGACATTTGAATTTTATCTATAACTTCCACAGTGTTATGAAATAGTCTTCTTCTGACTTTATAAAAAACATTTAAAAATTTTTTTTTAATGTTTATTTTCTTGATTTTAGAGGGACAGGAAGAGAAAGATAGAGAGACAGGATCATTGATCTGTTCCTGTATGGGCCCTGACCGGGGATCGAACCAGCAACTTCTGTGCTTTGGGGTGGTGTTCCAACCAACCGAGCATTCTGGCCAGGGCTGACATTTTCAAAAAACCATTTAAAATGTAAAAGTAATTCTTACCTCGCAGGCCATGCAGACATGGGCCATGGTGGAGGGGTTGGCGTGCAGGCTCCAGGGTGCCAACCCCCACCCAGCCTCCTGATAGTGCTTCTCCACTCTGGGCGGAGGGCAGGTAGGGAGAGAAATAGACTCAGAGGGGTGTCAGAAAGGAAAACAGAGGGGCGGGGGGTCTCATCCCAATCCCCCTCTGTCCACATCACCCCTTTGCTCTGTCTCCTGGCGTGATAGAGCAAAAATGCCCCAAGTGAATGGTAACCTTGAATGATTATGAAGAGGGGTCGTGATGGGCCTGGAAAATATTTAAGTATCTGGAAATTCTTTTATGACCTCTACCGGTGCTTCTGGCTTCTTAACTTCCCCCCAAGTGAAGCTGATAGGGATATAATATTACGATAAGCGTGGAGATTTTATGTCCAGGAGCTCGGGTGGGGGCAGGGAGGGGTCGGTCCAAGGAGCTGGGTTTGACAACCTCTGTTCTAGGAAAAGGAGGAGGCCAGTCCGGGCAGCCGGCTGCTGTTCCTTTTCTGAAGGCGATTGTATGTTCCTGGCATCCCTGCGGAGTGGGCCGGCGTGCCGTGTGCCGAGCCCGGCACGTGCCGGGCCCCCTCTGGCAGGCATGCTCGCTCTGGGCCGACGGTGACCGGTGACCGAGGCCACACGCGGAAACACTTTCCTTGTGAGCCAGCACGTTTGGCTGGGTGGGTGGGGTCGCCGCTCTAAGGGAAACACGGATGTACCAGTTCTCAAAGCCGTGGCTGGTGCGAACAGGAGAGAGCGAGATGAGGGCAGGACAGGTGCCCTTCGACGACACAGGAAATGCACAGTCACCAGGCCCGTGGGTCTAGATCGTGTTCTGTCCTGCGCTTGTCCCCCGTATGACAGAAAAACGTCCCGGGGATCCCGCGGATGGACTCTCCCGGGGTGTTTGTAAAATCAGGGGAGACTGCTGTGCTTAGAACGGAAGGCACCGTGCCTTCCACTCAGAAAATAGAAAACTGGGTGTGATTTAAATTCTGGGCGCGTCCCTTCTGGCAGTCGCCACGGGCACACTACCACCTCCCTGACCTGCCAAGCCAGGTCTCTCCGGAAGGTTCAATGAGATAAGGTTGAAAGGTGCCCCAGCCAAGTATTTGGCGGCAGTCTGATAAATATTTAAACTGCGTCTATATTTAGAAACCCAGTGAACACTGAAGAACAGAAATATTTTGGTTGCTGTCGTTTTGTGTACATTCCGAGGGCACGTCCATAGGAACCGTTTCCCCAAACGTAGTCAAAGTCCTGAAGTTTAACAAAACCTTCGAAGATATCGCGGCGGATAATCTGTGACACAAACAAAAAGCTTAAAGTGTAACGATGCTTTCATAACTGCGTGCCAAGTGCGAGGAGAATGAATCAAGTTGGTGAGCATTACAGGAACTCTCCTTCTGGCTGCTTCCCAAAGGGAAAAAAAAAATCCATTCTAAACCATTATTGGGTTTTTCACATGATCTGGGAGACGGTTATGTAATTTCGCAAGTGTCTGTAAACTCCTCATTTGCATCTGATTTCTCAATGTCTAATTTGTTCGTCAGCCAAAGCTATGTGCAGAAAACCATTCTTTCCATCAGCTCACGGAACGTGGGTAAGCAAATTAACCTTCCGTTTTACGAGAGAAGAACTCACACACCCAGAATTATCATGCATTTTGCCCTTGAAACCCAGAGGAAGTGATCTCCATGGGAATGTTCGTGTGTGTCTGTATCAACATCCACTCTAAAAAAAAAAAAAAAAAAAAAAAAAAGGTTGCAAATTTCAAGGATGGTGTGCAAATTACAGATGTATTCCCTGCCCCAGGGAGCTGACCTGAACACGAACCAGTGTTTTCTTGTCACGTGTGGAAGATGACTAGGGGAGGTTGCTCGGATCGTAAGGCATCTCTGCCTTCTACCTTCACATGGAAACAAGGAGTAACAGCAGTTGGCTCTGCATTCTAGGGCAACAGTTGTTGTGCGACTGTTCCTACGAGGCAAGGGGTGGGGGCATGACCACTGAGCTGTGGAATTTCTGCCCGGCGGCCTGCACCACCCTCCGTCCCGGGCTCCCTGACACCGGCAGCCTGGTGTGGTCCTACCGTAACCACAATGAGAGCCACCCCGGGGCTGGTTCAGGACGTGGTCGCTGTCACAGACTCCGTTCTCTGCTCCTGGATCTCTTTCTATCAAAGGGTGCAGGTTGGGTGAAATGACTTCACCTGGGGAGACTCAGTTTTCTCTTTGCTACGTGAAAGGGACCCCAAGATCCCCTTCCTTGGGTCCATTCTGTGACACTCTGAGGCCGTAGCCTTCTCGCCGCCTCTCCCTGGCGTCAGTCTGCGTCTCGGCACACCTGGTCTGGACGCAGCCCGGCCTCAGCCGGCTGAGGTGTACGCTGACACGCCACAGAGCGGACGCGCAGGGACCAGCAGCTCCCCCATCCCGGGTGTGTACACACGGGCAGTCGCTGGCTTACCAACGGGACACGTTCCGTAGGATTCTAAAGGTTCTAGTATTGATCGGGGCGGAGAGGCAGAAATAGAGACTGTGTGAAGACAGACACTGAAGTTGCCTTGACGAGGTAAAGGGACCCGTTCCAACTTACATCCCAGTTCATCTTGGGAACAAACCCACAGAGCCGACCTCGTGCGTAACCCGGGGACGACCGGCACCCCGCAGAACGGAGAGCAGTGCCTCCAGGAGACGCGACATCCCATTCAGGCCTGAAAAAGGAAGGACACTCCGGCACATGCTGCAAAGCGGATACACGTGGAGGACATCAGGCGAAGTAGAAAAAGCCAGTCCCACGGACAGGCGGCACCTCTGGTGGACACACTCATAGGGACAGGACGTGCGGGGGTGACCGCCAAGGCCTGAGGGAGGGAGGGCGGGTGGGCATTGCGGCTTTAATGGGGTCATGGTGTCAGCTCTGCCGGATGGAAAGGGGTCTGGACCGTGAAGGCGCAACAGTGAGGATATACTTGAACGCTACTGAAAGGTACACTTCAAAGCGGTGACGATGATCAATTGTATAAAATGAAAAATTATGCAATTTTAAAATGATTTAAAGAAGTAATTCTTGAAAGAGGAATTGCTTTAGAGCAGGGGTCTCAAACTCAACTCAGCATGTGGGCCGCAGAGCAAGATCACAGCCGTTCGGCGGGCCGCACTAGGTCTACAAAAGGCAACTGTTATGCAACACTTTTCTCACTGCAGTTGAAAACAAAAAAAAATCAGTACAACAAGCACAATCGTACATGCAGTTTACTCAGTGTCACAAAACGACCAGAAACTGTAGTTCGCATCACAACTGCTGTTAACTAAGCTAATATCTAGCTAGGATGCTAGAGAAATGAAAAATACAAATAGGCCCCTAGGCTTACTTAATTTTATCCAAAATATTTTGAACTTCGTGGATTAGTCTGCGGGCCGCACAAAATTGTTCGGCGGGCCGCATGCGGCCCGCGGGCCGCGAGTTTGAGACCCCTGCTTTAGAGAGGCAAACCCTCTGACCGGGCCAGGCATCCAATCTCCTCAGCTCTCCCGGCCTTATACAAAGGCAGGGAGGGAGGATTGTTTGTGCACCTGGATAGGAAGACATTTACATCTTCAGTTTCACTGAGCTCTCAATGGAAATAGACTACTACTTCCTTCCAGGGTGACTGTAAACAACAGAGCACAGAAGCCTTAGCCCCTATCTGAGGTGTTGCCACCAAGAGCAATCAGACGTTTTCCCATCACATTACTTTACAACAGGGTTCCCCAAACTACAGCCCGCGGGCCGCATGCGGCCCCCTGAGGCCATTTATCTGGCCCCCGCCACACTTCCGGAAGGGGCACCTCTTTCATTGGTGGTCAGTGAGAGGAGCACAGGATGCGGATGTGTTCCTGGAGCACAGGATGTGGTGGTGCCGCAAAGCGCAGCGTCGCTCACGTACAGTACTACTTCTGGTGACGCGGGATGCACGGTCATGGCTCCAGAAGCACGTCATATCACTTGTCCTGGCTAGCAGTGACAAATATGGAACTGGACATTGACCATCTCATTAGCCAAAAGCAGGCCCATAGTTCCCATTAAAATACTGGTCAGTTTGTTGATTTAAATTTACTTGTTTTTTATTTTAAATATTGTATTTGTTCCCGTTTTATTTTTTTACTTTAAAATAAGATATGTGCAGTATGCATAGGGATTTGTTCATAGTTTTTTTTTTATAGTCCGGCCCTCCAATGGTCTGAGGGACAGTGAACTGGCCCCCTGTGTAAAAAGTTTGGGGACCCCTGCTTTACAACCAACTCAAAATACTGTTTGTGTTTGTAAGTAACTCGAAGTGACGGCAGCGAGTAGACCGGCTCCCCGTGAAAACGCGACCATACGGGACAGAAGGGGTTTTGGCGGATGTGATTGCATCAGGGGGGACCCGAGATGGGGAGGTTACAGCATCCATCCAGGTGGGTTCAATGTCTTCAGGGGGGACCCGAGATGGGGAGGTTACAGCATCCATCCAGGTGGGTTCAATGTCTTCAGGGGGGACCCGAGATGGGGAGGTTACAGCATCCATCCAGGTGGGTTCAATGTCTTCAGGGGGGACCCGAGATGGGGAGGTTACAGCATCCATCCAGGTGGGTTCAATGTCTTCAGGGGGGACCCGAGATGGGGAGGTTACATCATCCATCCAGGTGGGTTCAATGTCTTCAGGGGGGACCCGAGATGGGGAGGTTACAGCATCCATCCAGGTGGGTTCAATGTCTTCAGGGGGGACCCGAGATGGGGAGGTTACAGCATCCATCCAGGTGGGTTCAATGTCTTCAGAAGACCCTCAGGAGGGAGGCAGGAGGACCAGAGGGCCGAGCAGAGACGCTGGGCTGCCGGCTTTGACAAAGGAGGAGACGGCCACAGGGCCCGGGGACGCAGGTGGCCTGTAGAAGAAGCTTGACGGGCAAGGAGCCAGATCCCCTCCCAGAACCTGCAGAAGGAATTCGGCCCCGCCCGCCGACACCTTCATTTTAGCGCTGGGGGACCCACTTAGCCCCGTGGGACCCATCTCGGACTTCTGTCCTCCAGAACTGTACCATGAAGATGTGCTGCTGTTCTAAGCTCCCGAGTCTGTGTGCATGTGTTGTAGCGGCCACAGGGAGCGGACACAACAGAACTGCGGAATGGTTATGCTGAGCAGAGAGACCCCGGGAAGGCAGGGTGGGGCTTCTGCCTATGGATACGCTTGTCCTGGGAGAAGCAGTACCTTTTCTGCTTTTACTTAGTAACAAAACTCAGACAACAACTGTTCCCCTTAAGCAGGACTCACTCCTACTAGGCCTTGGTATCCTACCCTATCCTATCCTATCCTACCCTACCCTATCCTATCCTACCCTACCCTATCCTATCCTACCCTACCCTACCCTATCCTACCCTATCCTATCCTATCCTACCCTATCCTATCCTATCCTATCCTATCCTGTCTTATCCTATTGAACGATTGACTTGAACTCAACCTATTAAAAAAAAAAATCATGACCCATATAATTCATCTGTAACAATTACTCCTTAATTTGAGAAAATGTGGCGATGGAAATTCTGGCCCCTGGGCTTCCCTCCAAAGAGGTAATGTGAGTGCTATGAACCATCACGGTCTGGGGCAAATTCCTTGCTGGCATTTCAAGGTCGGGGGAGACTGGGAGGGGAGGAGCAGCTGCCCTCAGGAGAAAGGAGGGGCCCGAGGGGGACCACTGGGCGTCAGGGCCCCCATGGCCACCACCAAGAAACTGGAATGAAAACTAGCCTCCCGTTCCGTGTTCATTTGCCTCTGTCTCTCCTGACCTCTGACTTTGACCCCGGCCTCACCTTCCCTGACTCCTAAAGTGCAGTAAGCGTCTTCAAGAAAAAAACACCCCCATTTTTCGTGACATGCGGAAGAATAAAACTTGGGGATTTCATACGGAAATCTTTTGCATTGTCGGCAGAATATTGAAAATCTGGGTGAAAACCTACATAGTGTCTATTAAGTTCATTTTAAGGATAGTCAATGACTGTGGAAATCTTTAAAAAAAAAAAAAAAAAAAGACCTTGAGCGAAATAGCCCTACTGCTCATCTTGGGAACTTCACAGGTGGAGAAAACACTCCTTGACCTTCACAAACAAGTGCTGGCTGACCTACAGCTGTGAACGCAGGAGGCACCGAGGAGGGAGGGAGCCTTTAGAACCGAAAGTGTTCCCCTGTGTTCCTGCTGTCCATCACTTTGGGTCAGGGCCAGGGGCCCTGCAGAGGGATTCTGAACACGGTGGTGGTAGGTAGGTAACTTCTCAGGTTACACAAAACTCCCCAGATCCCAGTGGTTACCTGGCATGGGGGTGGGGGTGGGGGAGGGAGTGTTGGGTCTAAGACTAATACTGGCAGCCCAATATTTCTTTTGAAAGCGCTTCTAGTCACAGATAGGCGTCAGTTCAAACGCAACTTCCTTTACACTTGACAACAGTAAATGTATGTTGGACAGTGGCAGAGTGTATGAATGTTTTATGGGCAGAATAAGGTCCCCCCACTCTCCGAAGAGGTTCGGGTCCTTATACCCTGGAACCTGTCGATATGTTATCTTACATGGCAAAGGAAAATTAAGGTAATGGATAGAATTAAGTTTATTAATCAGATGACTTTGAAATGGGGAAGTTATCCTAGATTATCTGGGTGGGATTAATAAGAACACACAAGGTCTGAAAAGTAGGCAAAGGAGGGGGTCAAAGTGATGTGATTTGAAAAAAAAACTCAACTCACCTTTGCTGGCTGTGAAGTAGAAGGGGGAAGGGGGAAGGGGCCACAAGCCCAGGAGTGCAGGCAGCCCCAAGAAGCTGGAAAAGACAAGGAAAGGAATCCTATGCAGAGTTCACAAAAAGGAAGTGGTTGCCGTCTTGACTTTTGCCTTAACACAGGTCAGCTCCTTGTCACATGTCTGACCCACAGGACTAGAGGGCAATCCATGAGTGCTGTTTAAGCCGCCAACGGTAAGCTAATAATACCGTTTCAGAAAATGAGTCATGGCCATCAGCCAAGGCTGCTCGGAGATAATAAGCAAAGTCAATGTGGAACTGGACTACTGGACTCTGTCTCAAGGGGTCCCTTATCAAGGCAAATGCTCAATAAATAACGAATCAAGAAACAAAGATCTCACACGCCCTCGTTGGCTTATGCTCACACCACGATACTCAGAAGGTTGAAGGAGCCCGTCGATTAGAACCTGTCACTGTCGGACAAATTACTACTCCAAAGGACAGTGACTTAGAACAACAGCCACTCAGTTCCTCTCGGGGTTTCTGTGAGTCAGAAATTCACACACGGCACAGAGAGGACAGGCTGTCTTCGTCTCCTGTGTCCGGAGCTGCATCTGGAAGGCTTGCAGTTGGGCAGTTAGAGTCACCTGCAGCACCTTTTATTCTTTTATTCGTGCAGCCTGTCCATGTGGCGGCTGGGGCTTCCTCACAACACGGTGGGTCAAGAGCTTGAGACCTGTTGGGTTTAAATTGCCGGAAGCATCTAAGAGATAGATGGTGAGGAGGCTGTTCAACAGGAATTTGTTATTGGGGGTGAGGTCTGGGCTGGAGATGTAAATTTGAGGTCCATTAACCTGTATTTGATAGTCAAAGCCAAAAGCAGAGTTCCTGCAAATAGGAAAGAGAAGAGGTCCAAGGTTGAGCCCAGTGGGGCTTGCCGTTTCTCAGAGGTTAGGGAAGCAAGAAGGAATCACAACAGGAACTGAGAGGCCAGGAAGGTAGTGGGAAAGCCTGGGGAGCCTGGGTGTGCGCGGTCTTAGCGCAAGAAGTGGAGTGAACAATGACTGCTCATGGTTAAGGAAAACGAGGCCACACGCAAGGCCTCTCTCAGTTCCCAGGGTTCCTTATGATCAGTGTAAAGCAGATGGAGAGATGAACTTGGCTTAATTGTGTCAGGGACCCTGCTGGGTCTCGGGACTGGGGACTGGGGCACAGAGGCCCTGAATGCGGAAGATGTTCCGGTACATTTGTCTGGGGAATTGTGAGCCCCAGAGACCGCAGCCGAACAAGGCTGGCTACCCGGGTGCATAAGACATGCGCAGGCTTCACGTGGACCAGGTGAAGCCTCAGCTGGCTTTAATCAGGGATGTCAAGAGCTGCTGACTTGTTTGCAAAGGATGGGTGGGGGCAGGGACTCGGCCGGGGCGCACCAACCAGGCACATCTACCCAAGGGTCATTTTGTCCTCAAACCTGTGGGCGAGCCCTGCGCACTGGGGCCGCTGCGGCAGTGCGACCCAGCTCCGCGGAGTCCCCGGGGTGGGGGCTGAGCTGCGCGGGGGTTGGGGGCGGGCAGACAAGCAAGTGGCTGGGGACCATGCGAAGCAGATGGCAGCGCTCTAGAGGCTGCAGCTTGAGATCTATATCTATTTTTTTTTTTTCTTTTTAAAGGTAAAGGATGCTTAGGAAGCCGCCGTGGTATTTCATCGCACCTAGCTTGCATCCTTTTCTAAACTTCAGTTCACTCGCGGAGTGCGAACACTCACGGCCCCGAGGGAGCATTCGTATCTTTCGGAAAAGGCAGAAAGTTAAAAAAAGAAAAAAAAATAAACAAACAAATAAATAAAGCAGGGACGACAAGTTGCCATTAGGGTAGACCGGAGAGTCGCAAAGGCTTTTTGAGCCAGCCGCCTGGAAACAAACAAAACCGCCGCGGGCGGAGGCGCGCAGTGCCTCCCGGGTCCCGAGGCGCAGGAGCCCGCTGGGAAGCGCTGGGGGCCCGCAGAGAGGCCTGGGGCAGGGGCCGGGCGGCTCCGGAGGTCGGTGGGCGGGGAGGTCCCGCGCCCTCGCTCCCCGGGATCGGTTGCGCGCGGGGCAACGGGCGCCTCGTGCCCCCTCCGCGTTGTCCCCGCAGGGCTCCGACGCGGCGCGAACTACAAGTCCCAGGAAGCCCAGAGGCCGGCGCGGGGCGGAGCCTGGCGCAATTCCCCGGGATCCGGCGCGCTGGGAAGCGCCGCGGAGGACGCAGCGGCGGCAGTGGCGGCGGCGGCGGCTGGAGGGCGGCGAGCGCGCGGGCAGGCGGGGCAGAGGCGGGGCCGACGTGGGCCGGAGCCCTGCGTGCCAGGGAGGGGGCTGGCCGGGAAGGCGGCAGGCGGCAGGCGGCAGGCGGCACCGATAGCGGGCTCGCGGCTTGCACAGCGCCTGCGGCTCGGTCCCGGCTCAGCGGGCGACGCACGGCGGGCTCGGCGCGGGGGCCCCGGCGCGCCGGACGGCGCAGCACGCAGCGCGCGGACCTTCGCCGCGGCCCGGAGCCCGGAGCGGCGCGGCCACTGCCCGGGGGCCGGTCCTCGGCCCCGGCGCTCAGAGCGCGGCGGCCGCCTGGGCTTTAATGGCTGCTCGGCGGGGCAGCGCCTAAGGCTGGAATCGGCTGCGGCGCAGGAAGGCGCCCAAGCGAGCCTCCTCGAGGGGCCAGCCGTGCCCGCCGCGGCGCGCTCCATGGGGGCCCGCTGACCCGGGGCGCCGGGGCCCGCTCGCTCGCCGGCCGCGCGTCCCGGCCATGAACTGAGTCCGGGGCCAGCCCCTCGCCTGCTCTGCCCGCTCCTTTCTTCTTGCGCCTCCTCCGCCAGCCGCCGGCGGGCCCGGTTCCCTAGGGGCTGCGGTGCCCCGGGCTCGGCGGCCCGCGAGCCCCGGGGCGCGGGGCGGCGGCGGCGGGGGGCGCGCGGCTCCAGGCGCGGCGCCTGCACCATGAACTACCAGCAGCAGCTGGCCAACTCGGCTGCCATCCGGGCCGAGATCCAGCGCTTCGAGTCGGTCCATCCCAACATTTACTCCATCTACGAGCTGCTGGAGCGCGTGGAGGAGCCGGTGCTGCAGAATCAGATCCGGGAACACGTCATTGCCATCGAAGGTGAGGGCCCGGCCGTCGCGGGGCTTCTGGAAAGCGTGGGGAGGCCAGCGCCCCCGGCGCGACGGGGTGTGCGCGTGTGTGTGTGTGGTGTGCGCGCGCGTGAGTGTACACACGCACCGGGCCGTGGCACGAGGCTGCCCCGCCGAGTGAGCACTGCGGAGCTTCTTACCAAGCAAGGCCGGGCGAGAGCCCAGGGGGAGGCCGAGGGCCCGGTGAGCGCGGGAAGCTCTGCCAGGGAAGATGAGCCTCTCCTCTGAGAAAGTGGCTGGATGCGGTGGTGTCATGGGTCGCCCGAGTGACCTGGCCAGGCCGCTGCCCTGGGGGCAGCTGGAGGGGTTGGCGCCACCCGACCGTGACAGGTTACCGGGTCAGGGCCCAGCCTCTGGCTGGACGTTGAAGACGTGTTTTGAGAAGTGCTGCTGGGGGCGGGGCTCTGGCCAGCGTGCTTAGGTGGGCAGGGCGGCCTGCCTTCTGTCTTTGCTCGGTTCAGGGGCACAGTGGAGGCAGCTGCGGTGAGCCCTGGGCCAGAGTCGTCTCCCGCTGCAGGCAGCGTTGTGCCCTGGACCCTTGTGCAAAGGCTAGTCTCCTGTCTAGTTTTCTATCAAAAGTCCTGGGCCAGATGACCAGGAAGGTAGGCATCCCTTAGCCTCAGGGTCTCGCTTTCACATTCCTGGAAGCCAGCCACCCTTCCCGTGTGCCAGGCGGGGCTGTGACCCTGGAGGGAAGCAGAGGCCGAGTCTGCCTCTCCTGGGCTTGTGTTCTTTCTGGGCTCCAGGTGGCTCTTACGCCTCCACACTCAGCTTTCGGGTTGTCTCCTTGCTTTATCTGTGTGGTCCTGCCAAGGTTCACCTGGGAGACGAGTTCGGTATAAACACTGAATGTGGGGTTCTACCCCAGCCAGTCAGCGAGCAGTCTTTCCTGCTCGGCGCTGTGGGCCAGGGCCAGGGCGAGGTGGGCAGGGTGGGCCGGTGACAGGGCGAGGTGGGCAGGGTGGGCCAGGGACAGGGCGAGGTGGGCAGGGTGGGCCGGTGACAGGGCGAGGTGGGCAGGGTGGGCCGGTGACAGGGCGAGGTGGGCAGGGTGGGCCAGGGCCAGGGCGAGGTGGGCAGGGTGGGCCGGTGACAGGGCGAGGTGGGCAGGGTGGGCTGTCCCTAACCCAAGGCCAGTAGGGACGCTGTTGAGGGAGGCCTGGCAGGAGCGTGTCCAAGCGCCTGGCTGCAGGCTGTCACCTGCCACCTCCTCTCCATCTGCCGTGAGAAGCCATCGGCCACAGGGGGGCTCTGCTTTGGTACCATGTGGTCTGCCCTGCTGACCCCAGATTGCCTTGGTTGGATGCTTGGCCAGTTGGGTGGAGAGTGTGAACACTGTGGTGCTGATTCTCTTGGCATTTGGCAGCTCCATGAACTTGAGCAGTGGCTGGGCCAGGCTACCGCTACCGCTACCGCTTGGTGGGCTCCGTCCCTAGGGGACTAGCTAATTCCCCTGGAGGATCTGAGCGGTGCCTTCTGTGGGGCCTGGCTCTCAGTGCACCTGCCCCCCCCCCCCATCCTGGCCATTTAGGATGCTTCTGGGATCTGCAAGAGGCAGGGGCTGCTTACTAGGAGGCCCTGGACTTGCACAGCTGCTGATGGTCGGACGGTGTGTCAGAGTGTTCCCCTGGAGCCCGAGCTCTGTTCTGTCGCCGTCCAGCCGAGGGGGCCGTGGTGCCTGTGTCACTCGTCTCTGCAGCTCCCTGGAAGCATCCACAGAGAGTCTGATGAAACGCTTTGAAAGTCGGTGCCAAGGACTGAGCGCACCTGGCCGGCGCGCCTCGTGGCTGTGCGGAGACATCCGGCCGAGTGTGACTCATGACACCCCCGTTTTCATCTCCCATTCCCTAAGCCCAGCTCTGGGGTCTCGAGCGCTTCCCGCAAAGCAACTGGACCTTCTAGAAAGAGGATGTGGTTTCATTTTTCTTCTTCCAGAAAACAAGAAACGCTGTGTGGTTTCTAGATTTATTTATCTGTTTATTTATTTATTGTAGCTTGATGTCTCTGCCTTTATGATGGGAGACGTTAGTCCCCTTCTTGGCCGGAATCTTTGTCGTTTTTAATAAGACTCAGGATCAGTGAACGAGTCCTTCTTGGGGCTTTGCTGGTATCACTACTTTTCTGTTAGGAAGAGGGATGTCTGCATCCTGTCGGAGCCGTTGTTAACTCAGCGAGGCCGAGGAGTCGCGTGCCTGTGCTTTGCTGCTTTGCGTCATCAGCAATGAGACCATGCCTTTCATTTGTCTAGAACTTGAGCAAAAGTAAACTCTCTCGCTTTCCTGGTCCCCTGGTGTGTCTGCACCAGCCCTGCGAGGAAATGTGGCCCTCCTTACCCTCCGCTGGTCGAAGGTGGACGGGCAGGGAGGGCTGACGGCATGATGACTTGACCAGAGTTCGGTGGGACCCACGGGGTCATGTGAATAGAGAGCTCAGGTCAGCGTCCTCCCAGAAGCACCTCCCTCACACTGCCCCTTCCAAGGAAACGTGAGTCCATTTGTTGTAATGCAGTGTGCCGCGCCGTGCGGCTTGTAGGATAGAGCTGTGATTTATGTGTGCACCTTGATGTTTTGGAAATAGGCTTTCCGCAATTGTGGCAGGAGAGCTTTTTTTTGTAAGAGAAGGGAAGTGTGCAGAGACAGTTCTGCGCAGGTGTGTAAGGTGCGGGCTGCACACTTGTACGGAGTCTGAGAGCAGGGCCGTGTGATATCGAGGCTGCAGGGGCCTTTGGAGGAGCCCGGTCAGGTCACGGAGACGGGATCGTCACAGTGACGCAAGGAAACTGACGCGGGTCTGCCCCTGCCTGTGAACCCGGCAGGTTAGGACGCTACTACCCTGGTGAAACGTCCGTCCTTTTCAATCCTAAAACATCGCCAGCCCTGTCAAATGAGGAAGGTATACGCACACCGTAGTGGGGAGTTGAAGAGGAGCTTGCGCTGCCGGACAGGGGGAAACCGGTGCATCTGAGGGGCTGCCCCGTGAGACTCCCCTCCCCCTCTGTGCTCTGTGTGGACGTGCAGAAGACACGCGGAGCCGTGCTCACAGGGTTGCGTGATGAGCGTCACGTGAGCACTTCTCTGTGTTATGAAAAGTTTTGAACATATGATTTCTCACGTTGGCATGCTGTTCCAGCGTTTGGCTGTGCCGTGGTTTATGTAAAATTCCCCTGTTCCCTGGCAGCTTCAGGGGTGTTTGCTGTTGGAATGAGGGAGGGATGTTTTGGCTTGGTGCTCAGTTCAAAGGGATTCTAAGCGGGTGTGGATCAGATGATCTAGTAAGATGGGCTGAATTGTATACGGTGTAGGTGAAAGAGCTCCCGGAGATCCCCAAATAAGAGTGGGCCTGTGACCCTGTGTGTGGGCATGAGGAAGGGCACTTTCGTTCCCAGTCTTGTTTGAAATATTATCTTGCCCTCACCCCCCCCCCCCGCTACCCCCAAAAGTGTTTTTTCATCTCTTTATTTCAGAGTTTGAGAGATTTGTTCTCCCCCCACCCCAGCTGTTGCTGACGGTTTTCAGATTTACCCGATCAGATTTCGGGGGGTGTCCTACAGGGGTGGGGCCTGCTGTGAAATGTAGCCTGTAGCTCAGGCATTCTCCGTGCCCAGAATAAAGTCTGGAAGGTGCCGGGCGGCTGGCCTTCAGGGTGAGCGGCTGGGTTTAGGCTTCCCCGCCCTGGTTCTTCTTAAAAAACCCGGTTGGGTTTGATGGGGTTGAAGTAAATGAATCAACTGCCTTTCTTGTTAAATAAAGCTCATTCTTCTGTTAGGGATCAAGTCTCTATTAGCGGTCACACCTCGTAATTCAGCTTGCTGGCGGCAGGACTGGGAGGCTGGTGATAACCCAGCCTGCTCCTCCAGCCAGGGCCACGCTCAGACCCCCAACCAGCTTCTCAGACGGTGGTCTGTGGGGACCAGGCCTCCCCCCTCCCACCGTGAGCCCCATAGGACTTTGTGCGGCTTCCTCTGAGGGCACCGGAGAGGTCACGGTGCCCCAGGCCTCGGCTGGAGAGCTCTGTCTGGTACCCCTGGTAAGGGCACTTTCACAGTGGAGCTTCCAAGGCTGGGCCCTGCATTTGGGGGGACCCAGGAAGACAGGGCAGGGGTGCCCCTTAATCCCATGATACAGCTCCTTTGTTCCGCGTTTGTGCTCAGCGGAGTGCTTCGTGCTTATCCTGCATGATGTCATTTCATCCTGTGGCAATTTGTGACACTGATGCCACCTCTCAGGCTCAGAGACCGTAGCCGACTGGACCCGAGAGGCGGGTTGGGCTGATCCGACCTCCACGCTGGCTCCCGAGCTCCGTCCCAGGTAGGAACGCAGCTCCCGGTTATTGACACTTCCGCAGCCCTGCCTGCAAACCGTCCCAGGCGTGTGTGCCCCCTTCCGAGGAGACGAGGAGACGGGGCGGGTTTGAGAATGTTGCAGACAGCGTGAGCAGAGACGGGGCGGGTTTGAGAATGTTGCAGACAGCGTGAGCAGAGACGGGGAGGGTTTGGGAATGTTGCAGACAGCGTGAGCAGAGACGGGGAGGGTTTGGGAATGTTGCAGACAGCCGTGAGCGGCCTGCTCTCTGTAAAGTTCCTCGGTCACATCAGCAAAACTTGTTGGCGAGAGTTGGCTCTCCTGCAGAGATGTATGTGACGTGTTCGTTGCAGGTGTGTGCGTGTAGTGCGTGCACATCTCCCTGCCGTGGAAGGAGCCTGGTTTTTCTTGGCCACTATCGGCTGTATTTGTGACATATTTCAAGGTTAATCAAACGGTGCAGGTTTGGGGGGGTGTCTTTTAATTATTGATATAAATATCACAGTTTCATTCTTTACAGTAATACTTGGCTCCTTGTGGCCTCCAGGTTAGATCTCATGCCTTCACATGCAGGCGTCCCTTCCAGCCTGCCTGGCTGAAGTCCTTCCCTTCCCCGCCTGTCCCTGTCACCCCCCCCCCCCCCCCCCCGCAGTGCCCCCTGCTCCCTCTGGCTCCGCCCGTCCGCCACTCCTGCCGGAAGGACTGGGATCTCTTTGAGGGCAGAAGTCAGGCCGTGTTCATTTCTTATCTCAGTGGTTTCACGTGTCCGTCTGGCCCTTGGAGGTTGCCCGGGAATTGTTTGCTTACGGACTGGTTGACCCGCCGGCGGAGCTGACTTTTCCTCTGGAGTTCGGGTCCTTGTCCTCCTCCGTGTCACTATGAATGGAGTTTGTCCTCTGCCTGGGGAGCCAGGGCATTTGAATCATCCCGGAGCTCAGATGTCAGGGCTGCACCCCTGGAGGATTGGGTGGGTTCGCTGTGGTGGGAGCGAGGTTTTCTTCAGTGTACGTGGTGGTGGTGGTGGTGGGATGGGGGGAGATCTGTCTGCTGACTCCTGGCAGCTTGTGCTTCTGTCGGTGTCAGTGACTTTTAGATGGAGGACCCGCTTTGTCCGTAGGGCCACACGGTGGACAGACTAAGCGGCTGACCGAGTGTGGATCTTCATTCAGTGCAGCACCGAGCGCCACTGTGGTTCTCGGAGTTGAGCAGTCAGATCACACGGCAGGCTTGGGGAGGCAGACTGCCCCTCACCCCAGAGTTCCCAGTCTGTGGGCCTGGGGCGCGGAGCGTGCTGTGCTAACGACTTTCCCCCGGGGGTGCTGAGGGTGCTGAGGAGGATGCTGGGGATGCTGAGGGTGCTGGGGAGGAGGCTGGGGATGCTGAGGGTGCTGGGGAGGAGGCTGGGGATGCTGAGGGTGCTGGGGAGGAGGCTGGGGATGCTGAGGGTGCTGGGGAGGAGGCTGGGGATGCTGAGGGTGCTGAGGATGCTGAGGGTGCTGAGGATGCTGAGGGTGCTGAGGGTGCTGGGGAGGAGGCTGGGGATGCTGAGGGTGCTGAGGATGCTGAGGGTGCTGTGGAGGAGGCTGGGGATGCTGAGGATGCTGAGGGTGCTGAGGATGCTGAGGGTGCTGAGGGTGCTGGGGAGGAGGCTGGGGATGCTGAGGATGCTGAGGGTGCTGAGGATGCTGAGGGTGCTGGGGAGGAGGCTGGGGATGCTGAGGGTGCTGAGGATGCTGAGGGTGCTGAGGATGCTGAGGGTGCTGGGGAGGAGGCTGGGGATGCTGAGGGTGCTGAGGGTCCTGAGGGTGCTGGGGAGGAGGCTGGGGATGCTGAGGGTGCTGAGGGTCCTGAGGGTGCTGGGGAGGAGGCTGGGGATGCTGAGGATGCTGAGGATGCTGAGGGCGCTGAGGACGCTGAGGGTGCTGAGGGCGCTGAGGGCGCTGAGGGCGCTGGGGGCGCTGAGGGCGCTGGGGGCGCTGGGGGCGCTGGGGGTGCTGGGGGCGCTGAGGGCGCTGGGGGCGCTGGGGGCGCTGGGGGTCCTGAGGGTCCTGAGGGTCCTGAGGGTGCTGAGGGTCCTGAGGGTCCTGAGGGTCCTGAGGGTCCTGAGGGTCCTGAGGGTCCTGAGGGCGCTGAGGGCGCTGGGGGCGCTGGGGGCGCTGGGGGCGCTGGGGGCGCTGGGGGTCCTGAGGGTCCTGAGGGTCCTGAGGGTCCTGAGGGCGCTGAGGGCGCTGGGGGCGCTGAGGGCGCTGAGGGCGCTGGGGGCGCTGGGGGCGCTGAGGGCGCTGAGGGCGCTGGGGGCGCTGGGGGTCCTGAGGGTCCTGAGGGTCCTGAGGGCGCTGAGGGTCCTGAGGGCGCTGAGGGCGCTGGGGGCGCTGGGGGCGCTGGGGGCGCTGGGGGCGCTGAGGGCGCTGAGGGCGCTGGGGGCGCTGGGGGTCCTGAGGGTCCTGAGGGTCCTGAGGGCGCTGGGGGCGCTGAGGGCGCTGGGGGCGCTGGGGGCGCTGGGGGCGCTGGGGGCGCTGGGGGCGCTGGGGGTGCTGGGGGTGCTGGGGGTGCTGGGGGCGCTGAGGGTGCTGGGGGTGCTGGGGGTGCTGAGGATGCTGGGGATGCTGGTGCTGCCGGCCTGGGACGCCATTTGGGAAGCATCCTAGTGGGGTGGCAGGAGCCTGCGGGCGCTGGGTGTCTTCTCCGGGCCAGCACTCCCATGGCCCTCCCTGTCTTCCCCTCTCACCCTCCCTGCTGGTTGTGGGTGAGGGTCTGCAGCCCAGGGAGTCGCTTAGGGTCATGCAGCGTAAATGCAGTGTAAGAGGGAGTGAAACGCAGGTCCCAAGGGCTTCAAGCATGTGCTCACTATGCCTCCGCGATGCTGAGCACCCCAAGTGGGAAGTGGTCAGGTGGGGGAACGGACATCGCCAGGGGGGAGTCCAGTAGAGAGGTGGGACCTGCACGGGTGGACGGCCTGTACGTGTAGACATGCAGAACGCACCTGTGGTGCTGACAGTGCCCTCGGTGACTGCTGCTTCCGAGCCAGCGGAGCCCTTCCTGAGAAAGGGGACCTCTGTGTTATTAGTGTCTTAAAAGGGCTGGGGGGGGGGGGGGCGAAGGAAGTGAGTCAGGAGGGAGAAGCGGCCACAGCAGCTGCAGGAACCTGCACAACAGAACTGGCGGCCCTGTGGCCACCACCCGTGTGGTGTCCAGACCAGAGTTTTAATTTTGTTGAGAGCAGAATCCCATATTTTGCATCCTTCTTTTTTTTTTTCCTGTGTCCCCTGCAGGTGTTTATAGTTTGTCCGTCTGGCTCTGGCTTTCTGGCTTGTTTTAACTACTGAGTTGGTCTTGTGTTTCTTTCTTTCTCTTTTTTTTTGTATTTTTCTGAAGCTGGAAACGGGGAGAGACAGTCAGACAGACTCCCGCATGTGCCCGACCGGGATCCACCCGGCACGCCCACCAGGGGGCGACGCTCTGCCCCTCCTGGGCGTCGCTCTGCCGCGACCAGAGCCACTCTAGTGCCTGAGGAAGAGGCCACAGAGCCATCCCCAGCGCCCGGGCCATCTTTGCTCCAATGGAGCCTTGGCTGCGGGAGGGGAAGAGAGAGACAGAGAGGAAGGAGAGGGGGAGGGGTGAAGAAGCAGATGGGCGCTTCTCCTGTGTGCCCTGGCTGGGAATCGAACCTGGGACTTCTGCACGCCAGGCCGACGCTCTACCACTGAGCCAACCGGCCAGGGCCGGTCTTGTGTTTCTTAAAACGCACACAAACCCATGCACCTCTTCCCTGCCCCCCGCCCCGCCCCCCAACCTCACCCCGTTCCCCGCGCACCAGAGCCTGCGAGTCTTTCCCTGAAGTGATTGAGTTTGGCAAACCGGACCCGGCTGTAGTTATTTTTAAAATCCAGGGTTCGGGGTTCTGATCCGGTGCTTAGCTGTGCATAATTCCTTCCCTTTGTTAAGTACCTTTCTCCGCGGGAAAATGCAGTCTACAGATGTCCGTCTTTAATCTCTGCAGCATCTGTTATTCTTGCTTGGGGCTTTGAGTGCGAGGCTTTGTGTGCCGTGGTGAGCTTGGCCTTCCGGGAGCGCCAAGGGGCCGTGTGTGTGTGTGTGTGTGTGTGTGTGTGTGTGTGTGTGGCGCCTGTTGTGTAGCGTGGGAAGCCTGCACGGAGGGCTGCGTGGGGGGTGACTTTCCCATCATATCACCGATGACCCACCCGTCCAGGGGCAGGGCTGGCACTGTCTAGTTTGGGTCTAGTCTCTCCACCTCCTTGTGCTCCTCACTCACGACTGAACAGGGCCGAAAGGGGTGTCTCGGTTGAGCCTGGGGGGCTGGGGAAGGAAGGAGGGCACATATCGCCCAGCCCCTCTCCACCAGAAAAGGTTGTTAATGGGCCCTTTGAATAATCGTCTGTGTTCGAGGTCGGGTAGATTTTCCATAAAGAGCAGACTAAATATAGGCTCGAGGGTGGGGACCAGGCCCCCGAGGGGGCTGTCAGTGCTCTGACATTGTTTCTTCCGCTGGTAATCAGAACTCGCCACCAGCCGGGAGCAGGTGCCGCCCTGCGCTCTCTGGGGGAACAGATTGGTGTTTTTGTTTAACCAGGGGCTCATTTGCAAATTTCACACTTCTCCCGCTGTTTGATGGCGATTGTCTTTTTTGGGCTACAGTGTTGGAGTATTTGTACAGTGTTTCTACACAAGCAACTGTCGAATCTTTAAAACTGCTCATGCCGTCTGGTTGTCATTAGCATCATGGTTAGAAGCTGCCTTTTTTTTTTTTTTTTTAAGGGTGGGAAACACTTCTCATGGTCTGAGAGAAGAATTCCAAATAATTCCCTGGACATGTTCACAAACGATTTATGTTTGGTCTTAGAAATGTCAACATTCAAGAGGTTCTTGCAAATAGAACCATGTTGATCTCCAGCCTGGGTTGCAAGGGCCTTGCTGTAGCTACTGTTACCATATCCTCAGATAATAGTCCTTAAGGGAGAACGGTATCTTCAGGAAATGAAGTTAGTTTCACTTCAATGAGTTTTAGTTGATACATATACGCTAATTGTATTGAGGAACCTGGAAGGAATTAGAACTTTTTTTTCCTTAATTTAGACAGTCAAATTTGACAGGTGACATTGGTCAATCAGAGTACATAGATTTAGAGAAAACATCTCTGCATCGTTTGGGCAGTCGATTATGTTGTATACCCATCACCCAAAGTCAAGTCATCTTCTGTTATCCTGTATTTGTTTCTCTTTAAGCTCCTCCCCTTCCCCCCCTCCCCCTCCCTCTCCACCCCTCCCTTTCTCCTGGTAACCACTGCACCCTGTCCATGTCCATGAGTCTCAACTTGAATGAATGCCTAGAACAGGGGTTGGGAACTATGGCTCGCAAGCCAGATGTGGCTCTTTTGATGGCTGCATCTGGCTCGCAGACAAATTTTTAATAAAAAAAAAAAGTTAAAAATATAAAACATTCTGCCCTGGCCGGTTGGCTCAGCGGTAGAGCGTCGGCCTAGCGTGCGGAGGACCCGGGTTCGATTCCCGGCCAGGGCACACAGGAGAAGCGCCCATTTGCTTCTCCACCCCTCCGCCGCGCTTTCCTCTCTGTCTCTCTCTTCCCCTCCCGCAGCCAAGGCTCCATTGGAGCAAAGATGGCCCGGGCGCTGAGGATGGCTCTGTGGCCCCTGCCTCAGGTGCTAGAGTAGCTCTGGTTGCAACATGGCGACGCCCCGGAGGGGCAGAGCATCGCCCCTTGGTGGGCAGAGCGTTGCCCCATGGTGGGCGTGCCGGGTGGATCCCGGTCGGGCGCATGCGGGAGTCTGTCTGACTGTCTCTCCCTGTTTCCAGCTTTAGAAAAATGAAAAAAAAAAAAAAAAAAAAAAAAAAAAAAAGAATATATATAAAACATTCTCATGTATTACAATCCATTCATTTCCTACTGCTCTTGTTCATGATGGCCGGTGGCTAGAGCCAATCACAGCTGTTCTCTGGGACGACACCAAATTTTTATTTGGATAATGTGTAACGTACACGGGTCGTTGTATGGCTGTATCGGAATTACATTTTAAAATATGTGACGTTCATGGCTCTCTCAGCCAAGAAGCTTGCCGACCCCTGGGTTAGAACAAGACCCGCCTTAGCTGACCGAGAGAGTTTTGACTGCTCACGTGGTCTCTGTGTGAGGGCGCATGGTGGCCCCTGCAGGAAGATTCTGCGTGGCCGATAAGGTCACTTGCTGGCTTCAGTCATGTGGTAGGAGTTGGTTGGGGCAGAGCTGGCGGCCCTGACTTTCTGTTGTTTCTGTTTCCAGTTGTCCTTTTCTGTCACGATGGGAAGGTGCGGACATTTTCCAGGCAGGGCACTTCCGGAAACCTGTGTGTCCCCTTTTGTTTTCAAAGATCTAGGGTGCTTCTGTGGGCAGCGATTCGGCCTCGTGTTCAGACCCTGCTCCTGGCAGTCCAGGCTGGAGAACCTGATTTCTTTCAAACAAACAAACAAACAAACAAACGAACGAGCATGGTTGTGGTTTCAGCTCCCACAGGCATGCCTGGGTCTCTCCTTTCCCACCTGTTCTTATTGGGAGTGTGGGGCTTGGTGGGGTTGAGACCACAGCAGTCTTCCTCATTCTTTGAACCTTCTTCCGACAGAGGACAAGTCCAGAGGGTGAGGATGTTGGCACAGGCTGACCTGTGTAGGTAACCAGCCTCCGGACCAGGAACCAGGAGGTGGCCAGCCAGGGCGGGACACAGCGCATGTCATTGGAGACGGTTCCCTTTGTGGACGGGTCTGTTCTGTCGATGGGCCTTTGGGTCGTTTCCTGTTTGGGGTTAGTGGGAATAGCACAGCCGTGCACATTCTCTTGTACGTAGGTAGGTGCTTTTTGGTGCCCACAGGCCCCCGTTCCTGTTGGGCGTCCTCCAGGAGCGGAATGCTGGGACCTTGTACCTTTTCTTCCCTGGCCGGACACAGCTGTCCTGAAACTATGCCTTCGGGCAGGTGGCCCCTGTCTTCAGAGACCATTCATTGCTTGCTGTGCCGGGTCCAGTTCATGACACTCAGGATGGCGGTTTGCTGCCTTTCTCCTCGGATTTCCATTGTTCGTTAATAAGCGCTGTGTAAGTGACGAATGCATTTCCGCTGGTCTTAGACGCTGGGTTTTTTAAATTTAGGATTGTCTGCAGACTGTTACTTCCTTGTTAGTTGAATCATTGCAGCTCCGTGAGTGGAGCTGGGTGAGTCCAGTCGTTCACTAGGAGGTACTCTCCTCTGAAACGTGGACAGTACCCTTGTGCTGAAACGGGACCCGGGACCGGCCCCTCAGCTCTCCCGGCCCCCTGCAGACCCCAGGGTCAGTGGGTGTCCTCTTTCTGCCTGAGTCCGTCTCACCACCCGGCTCCTGGGTTGTAGGTCATTTTGTATCTGTGTTGGTATTTGAAAGGAAACTCATTTGCTACTTTTGGCCTAAACTGTTCTGTGGTCTTAATAGTTACATATCAGTACGATTCTGTTGTTTATGGCAATTATGAGAAGACACAAAAGAAAAAAAGAAAAGCTAAGTGTTGCCAACTCTCTGCTGTTCTCAAGGGGCTGTTTTCTTTGTTTATTCTGTGTGTCCTGGGGACAGCCCACCCGCTCCACAAGGGCCGTGCTCATCACCGAGGCCCAGCCCACTAATGGAGGCCAAACCCCAGGGCTTGTAAGAACCCCACGACACAGATCCACACAGAGGGAGGGGTGTGTGCCTGTGTGAACTTCTCCAGTTGCTCCACAAAGGCAAATATTTATTTTGAGGGATGGGGGTGGGAGGGCCATGTTTATCTTCACTTTGTTTGGTATGGGAAGTGGCTAACGTGAGAATCAACGGGCAAGATGTTATCAAGCAGCCACCATGGGCAAGGCGCAAAGCGGGCCTGAATCTGGGGGGCAGGCAGATAGATGCGTGCAACTGGGGCCCTCCCCTCGCACCCTTCCCATCTAGCCTGGGTGGCCAGCACGGCAGTGCAGACAGCCCGGGTGGGGGAGGGAGGCGGCCCCCGGAGGGAATGGGGTTAACAGAACGGGCGGGAGCTGGGTAGGCGTCCCGCAGCGGAGGGCTTTCCCGGCCTCTGGGTCACGGGAGTGGAACCCACAGTGTGCAGGGGACTGGGGGGGCGGGTGGGGCTGAATGATGGAGGACAGCCTGTGAGCCCCAGAGGGCAGGCTGGGCGTGCTCCCAGGGGCAGCGGGAAACCCCTGGCTGTGGATTGCCGTTTGGGGAGGGGAGTGTTGTGATGCTTGGTGGCTGCTATGCAGGAAAGGACTGATGGTGGTGGCCGTTTGGGGAGGGGAGCGTTGTGATGCTTGGTGGCTGCTATGCAGGAAGGGACTGATGGTGGTGGCCGTGGGGCATGGGGCCGTTGCAGGGGGGTGTGGTAGGGTGGGCTCAAACCTGTGAGGGAAGGCGGGAGCCTGGCAGGGCAGTGGGAAGGCAGAGCCAGGCCCCAGAAGGTGGACACAGTGATGCAGGCCGAGGTTGCCTGAGAGTCTCGGGGTGGAGCCTGCAGGCACAGGGGCTGAGATCTGAGCCTGGGAACACAGGAGTGGGGGCACACTGAGGGGAGGACTCCATCCCTAGATGCTCCAGGGTCTGGGTGGGAGGGAGGCGCTCAGCCACCCGGGACGGATACCCAGGGTCTGTAGACGCGGGGTCCTGTCCCCGTGGGGTGCGCTCGGGTGTGTAGGCTCAGGAGTCACCCCGTCTGTCACACAGGCTGAGAGGCAGGCGTCCGGAATGTATTGCAGCCTCTCCCTCCCCTGCGGCATCTTGAACGGGCGTGTAAGGTATACGTGTAGGTATAGGTCTGTCTCAGGAGCACGGCTAGTGTGCAGCTCTCTCCATGTATACCCGTGGGGTCGTAAGTGACCGAGCTCACAGACCCTGGGCGGCGGTGGCCCCTGAGGTCCTGCTTGTCTAGCCGGGCATTCTCCTGGTGAGACTGTGCCTTTTTCAGAACAACGCAGAGTCCATGCCACGTGATGCTTGGTGGACGTAGCTGTCTGTGTATCTATCTCTACATTTAAACCTGCGCGGTCGCCACCCTTCTGTCTGGTGGGTGCGTGTATTCCCCTCTCGGCGGGATTGGTCCCCGGGCGGGGAGAGCCGGTGCTGGAAGACAGGTGAGCCGGCCACGTGCTGTGCGGGGAGAGGACAGGTGCAGACGGGGGGCCAGGGGTGCCGGGCTCTGGAAGGCAGCCGTGTCTGGGCCCGAGAAGATGGGATGCTGACGACACCTGGGGGTCATGGACGGGCGCCCTGTCATCTTGCCTCCCAGCAGGCTTTGGGAAACCCAGCTCTGTCCGCAGAAACCCCAGTGTCCCCACCTCTGCCCGCAGAAACCCCAGCGTCCCCACCCCTGCCCGCAGAAACCCCAGCGTCCCCACCTCTGTCCGCAGAAACCCCAGCGTCCCCACCCCTGCCCGCAGAAACCCCAGCGTCCCCACCCCTGCCCGCAGAAACCCCAGCGTCCCCACCCCTGCCCGCAGAAACCCCAGCGTCCCCACCCCTGCCCGCAGAAACCCCAGCGTCCCCACCCCTGCCCGCAGAAACCCCAGCGTCCCCACCCCTGCCCGCAGAAACCCCAGCGTCCCCACCCCTGCCCGCAGAAACCCCAGCGTCCCCACCCCTGCCCGCAGAAACCCCAGCGTCCCCACCCCTGCCCGCAGAAACCCCAGCGTCCCCACCTCAGCGTCCCCACCCCTGCCCGCAGAAACCCCAGCGTCCCCACCCCTGCCCGCAGAAACCCCGGCGTCCCCACCTCTGCCCGCAGAAACCCCGGCGTCCCCACCTCTGCCCGCAGAAACCCCGGCGTCCCCACCCCTGCCCGCAGAAACCCCGGCGTCCCCACCCCTGCCCGCAGAAACCCCAGCGTCCCCACCCCTGCCCGCAGAAACCCCGGCGTCCCCACCCCTGCCCGCAGAAACCCCGGCGTCCCCACCTCTGTCCGCAGAAACCCCGGCGTCCCCACCCCTGCCCGCAGAAACCCCGGCGTCCTCACACAGAAAAGGGAGCGTCCACTTTTCACGGAGATCATTTCGTTTTCCCCCAGGCGTCTCAGTCTGCTTGCCTTTCTGGGCATCTCACGCTGGGGAATAAAACAGTTATAGATGTCTCTTTCCGCCTGTCGTCTACATCGCGAGCCCCACCCCACCCCCAATGCCCAAGGCCCCGGACTTTCCCTCAACTCTCAAGAACCTTGAGGGGGTGTTCAGTGGAATCATGGGCAGCGGGCCTGGTGCTTCTGTCCAGAGTCCTTGAGGCTGTGCCCGACACGAGCTCAGGAAGCCGCCCTTCCTGAGAGCGGTGCAGAGATCCACGCTCCTCTCGAGTCCCGGCTCCTGCTCCTGGCGGAACGCCGGGCACAGGGCACCCTCGTTCTTTGTTTGCCGAGTGCCGCTTGCGGGTCAGAGGCGCTCAGTCGGCTGGGAAGACCGGGCTCTCCTCCGTTCCTCGAAGGAAACGTCGGGGTGTTCTGTGTCGAGTGGGGTGCGCACGGTCACCGCGAACTGCTCTCCTGAGCCAGCGGAGCTCCCACCGCCCGCGGGTCCGCCCGGGGAAAGGGCTGGCCCACAGTCCGGGGCCTGGGATCTGTGTGAGCAGGCTGTCGTGCTACTAAAAGAGATGAAGTTGGGGTGACAGCTCGAGGGGGATCTCTTTTTCTCATCGTTTTGTGGTCAAGTTTTCGGAGAGAGGAGTTGGAAGGACGCTGAGAGGGAGCTCTCACGGGCCCAGCGCCTCGATCCCGCGCTTGTTAAGTCTCTCCGTCTACGGACTGAGCCGGCATTTTCTGTACAACGCCCGGTGTTCGGATTTTGTCTCGGGATCCGAAGGACTTCTGAAAACCGTGCCAGTCGGGGTGGTGGCGTCAGACTCCAGGTGCGGCATCGGCACCGCGGGGGCCAGGTGCTTATTAAGTGTGGATCGAACGTGAAGCGTCTCGTCCTGCAGGGGAAGTGGGTTTAACTCGCGCTTTGAGGACAGCTTCCTGTTGTGTTAATCTTGATACCGTTCAAACTTGGACGCAGAGGGAAACGGACTAGAATTCTGCAGCTGGGTGTGTGTGTGTGTGTGTGTGTGTGTTTGGGAGGGTAATCGTTGTTCGGGGCTTGGTGGTCTTGGGGGCGGGGTGGCACCAAGTCCTTGGGGTCCCAGAGCTTTGGGTTCAGGAGCCACTGATCACTGATGTATGGTTGTGAAAACACACAGGCAGTTTCTTGTTGGAACATGTTACACACCATGTCCGCTTCCTGGAAACAGTGACGTCATGGAGGATCACAGCCCAGATGACTCGGTGTGGCCTGTAGGGGACAGCAGCCCAGCCTGGGGGATCTGAGACAGCCTCTCCCCCCAGGGACTTGCCGTGGAACCCTTGGGGAACGCCTCTGTCCCTTTGGGCCTCAGTGTCAGAGGCTAGAATCCAGGGGGTTAAACTTGGATCTCAAGGTTCCTCCTTCTCCAGAGTGACTGTCACTGCTCCGTTCATTGGTCCCCAGTCCCTGAAATGACCTGGTCAGGCAGAGGTGGGGATGGGAGGGTGGGGAGGAGAGGTTTTGGTCAGAAGAGACCAGATTTTCCCTGGGCTTTGTGTTTAATTGTTTATATCCACCATTCTCAATCCCCAACGAACAGTGAGTGATATTCTACTCAGTAGAGTAATAACCAAAAATGAGAAGGAAACATTGTGTGTGTGTGTGTGTGTGTGTGTGTGTGTGTATGTGTGTGAGAAATCCAGTCTGTGGATGCTCCAGCCCTTGTGCGTCTCGTGTAACGTGCACACACACTGAAGGCCTCGTTATACACCTGAGTGTGTGCAGGGCCCTCAGAAGAAACCCACACTTCTGCAATGTCCTGGTTCCCGGGACACAGGGAGAGACAGCAAAAGGCAGGCATAGGACTGTCCCTGCCACAGGTGATGGTTCGTCATCGCCGCTGTCCGGAGGCAGGGATGACCACGGAGCCCATACAAGTGGACGGTCTGGTGGAAGTCAAGTCGCTGCCAGTCATTGGTTTCGGGGAGGGGGGGGGGACAAAACGGCAGCTGTCTCCCGGCTGAACCGGGAGCTGAAGAATCCTGCGATTCCCATCTCTGGTGTTAATGACAAGTGTCAGTTACAGAACCTGAGGAGACCTACATTCCTGTCTCCCGGGCTGGGCCTAAATGGGGCACGTCTTCTGGGCTGCAGTGCCAGCGATGACCTCACAGGGGGCTGGCAGGCCCCCGCCTCCCCCTCGCCCAGCCCCCTGCCCTTCTCCCCCCCGCTTCCTCTCCCCACATCCTGCCCGGCGCTGGCCTGGGTCCATGCGGCCTTTTGGGGGCACGGAATCAGCAGATTCTTCCTCCGATCCTCTGGCGGAGTCTCCCCCACGGCTGCGCTGCTGCCCGCCGCTCACAGGGCTTCTTCGGATGCTCCAGGCTAGGCCGGCCGGTCTGACGGACTCTGGGTTTTCTCCCGGACAGGACTTCATGCCGCTGCCCGCTGGGCTCGCAGCTTCCAGCTCAGATTTCCGTTTGAATGAGCCAGTGGGTCTGACATCTCCCCCTGGAGCCCGGCTTCTAATTTCCATTTGGTCACCGTCCTCTCTTCAAAGTCCACGCAGGCTTTTTTAAGTGAGGGGAACTTATGTCAAGGTGTATGTCAGTTGTCACCTCTTTTCTGTGCGGCTAGGGGTCGGGTTTCTAAAAGATGGGTGGCTCAAGCCCCCCCTCCCCCCCATGCTCACGTTCTCACCATGGCCACCCCTCCCTCCCCAAAGCGGACAGAGCTTTGCTTTTGGGACCTGTCCTCTGCTGATGAGACAGGGATTCCTTCTGCCCACTGGGTCAGCGCCCCAGGAGTGCTCCGGCCTCGCCCCCACTTTGTTGGGGGTGGGGTGGGGGGGAGCGGTCTTCAGACGACTCGCTTGTCCATTTCAGCGGGTAATTTCAACAGTAGGCAGCCGGAGTCCTCCCACTGGCTTGGCTCTCTCTGTGAATTAAAGGTCTCTTGTTCCTGAGTGTTTTATCTTAAATAACCACTTCCCCAGGGACCCAGGGATGTCTTCCTCGGCCACGCTGCCTAGCAGGACTTCCTGTTCATTCCCCTCCCAGGCCCTCTGCCCGTCTGACTCTCCCTCTCTCCTTCCTCTGTTCCCTCCCTCCCTCCCTCTCCCCTCAGAACCTTAATGCCACTTACAGTTATGTGTGTGTGTGTGTGTGTGTGTGTGTGTGTGTGTCCCAGAGCGGGAGGGAGCGCGCAGACCGACTTCTCTGCTGTGTCCCTGGAGTGGGAGGGAGTGTGCAGACAGACTTCTCTGCTGTGTCCCTGGAGTGGCCGCTGGGCATTGCCTGTGAACAGGGGTGTGGATGGAGAGGGAGGCGTGCACGGACCATCTTGGTTGGGGTTTCTCCCTTCTCTAAAGTGCCAGATGGCAGAATTCTCCAACCTGCCTGGCTCCTACCACCAGCCCTGCCGGAGGGTTCTGTAGGAAGGGACCCCGTAACGCTAATTGCAGTGAACTTTTCTGGAAACTTGGGTTGGGCAGATCCATTTTCCATGGTTACTGTTACCTTGGCGCTTGTTACATAACTCCCGTCGGATCCAGATACAGGGTTTTTAAAGCTTGGCTTCCGTTATTCAGACACACGCAGGCGGCTTCAACCATGATGACGGCGGTCTCGCCATTTGGGGGCTTTCTGGACAGAAGAAAGGGGCTGTTTCATCAGAAGAAACTTGCGTTTGTTTGACCAAGAAATTATCTCAGTTTGAAAGTGTGATGGCTCTGAGAACATTCTTTTTTTTCCTTCTTCTCCTTTTTTTCTTTTCCAAGTGAGAGGAGGGGAGATAGACCCGTATGTGCCCTGACCAGGGCCCACCTGGCAACTCCCCATTTGGGGCCAATGCTCTGCCCATCTGGGGCCATGCTTGTAACCCAGCTGTTTTTAGTGCCTGAGGAGGAAGAGGCTCCTCAGAACCTGAGGCTGATGGGCTCGAACCAGTTGAGCCATAACTGCAGGAGGAAAGAGGGAGAGAGAGAAGGGGGAGGGGTGGAGAAGCAGAGGGTCGCTCCTCCTATGTGCCCTGACCGGGAATTGAACCTGGGACATCCACAAGCTGGGCCGAGGCTCTACCACTGAGCAGACCGGCCAGGGCCTCTGAGAACATTATTGATGAGGAGCTGACGGTCAGAAGCTGTGTCCCTAGGAGCAGGGCCACTGAGACCGGAAGCCGCTACAGGAAGCTGGCCCTCACTCTCGCTTTCCTCACCCTCATCCGTGGCGATCTGGTTCTCTGCGATGAGGGGAAGACGCGAGAGGGGTGGCCAGGGGGCCGCACGGACAGAGCGTTTTAGACCCTGACCCCCGCCCCCTGCTTGCGGAGCTCAACGGAGGCCGCTGCTCGCTCTTTTCTCTAGATACCCGGCAGTGCCGGGGAGGCCCGGCCTCTCCTGCGTGTGGGGGAGGCTGGGGCGGCCTCCTGCTGGGTCTCTCTCCCTAATGTCCCCGGCAGCAGGTCACACTCGCACTGGGCCGACCCCCTCCTCCGAGCTTCCAGCTCTCCTCGGGGATTCTTTCGCGGCTGCTCGTGGTTGCGTTTTATGCCGAGTTCCTGTACCTGGAGATCCCTGATGAAGCGGCGGTTTGGAATCCGTCCCACGGTCGGAAGATGCCAGTCCCCGGGAGTCTTGGGTGCTGGGCGCAGTGTTCTGTGGCGTCGGGCCGGGGCGCAGTGTTCCATGGCGTAGGGCCGGGGCGCAGTGTTCCGGGGCGCTGTGTTCCATGGCGTAGGGCCGGGGCGCAGTGTGCTGGGGCGCAGTGTTCCATGGCGTAGGGCCGGGGCGCAGTGTTCCATGGCGTCGGGCCGGGGCGCAGTGTTTTGGGGCGCTGTGTTCCATGGCGTAGGGCCGGGGAGCAGTGTTCTGTGGCGTCGAGCCGGGGCGCAGTGTGCTGGGGCGCAGTGTTCCATGGCGTAGGGCCGGGGCGCAGTGTTCCGGGGCGCAGTGTTCCATGGCGTAGGGCCGGGGCGCAGTGTTCCGGGGCGCAGTGTTCCATGGCGTAGGGCCGGGGCGCAGTGTTCCGGGGCGCTGTGTTCCATGGCGTAGGGCCGGGGCGCAGTGTTCCGGGCGCAGTGTTCCATGGCGTCGAGCCGGGGCGCAGTGTTTTGGGGCGCTGTGTTCCATGGCGTAGGGCCAGGGCGCAGTGTTCCGGGGCGCTGTGTTACATGGCATAGGGCCAGGGCACAGTGTTCTATGGCGTTGGGCTGGGGCACAGTGTCCCGGGGCGCAGTGTTCCATGGCGTCGGGCGGGGGCGCTGTGGCAGCCTCTTCCCCGCCGGGGTTCTGTTTCAAATATTAGTTATGATTTTCTTTTTAGGAAGAGAGGACAGGAACAGCCACTTCCGAGTGCCGCATGCTGCACCGTGAGGACTGTCGGGAGAGGCCAGCAGGGCGCGGTGGGTGCCGGGCGGGACGCACTGGCAGATGAGCCTGGGTCGGCCTGGGGACCTGCGGGCACGGCCCTGCTCCAGCAGCTGGGCAGGCGGGGGTTTGCCTGTAACTGAAACCGTTGCCTGCAGGCTTCTCTGACAGCTGCTCCTGCTCCGGCTTCCAGAAATTTCTGTCACACATTCCCTGAACACCCTCCTGTTTAATTCCCTTTCCCTGGCTTAGTAAAGTCATAATAGTACAAACTGTTTTACTGAGTGTGCACGTCTATGGGACCCCGTGTTAAGAAGGTCTCCATGTGCTTTGTGTCGTTTTATCCTGGTCACCCACCCCAGGACACAGAAGAGGTGGAACCCCTTGTCACAGGTCAGGAGCTGACGGCTAGGGTTGAAAGCCTTGCCCGGAACCTAACCACACCTAGATGTGGCCGAGTCAGGATTCAAACTCGGGGTTCAGGGACGCAGACCACCTGGTGAGGATGCCTTGAGGAAGGCAGGAAGGAAACGCCTCGGAGGAGCCGGGGAGGTCCCCCTGTGTCTGCAGGTTCCACGTGAGGCCTGAGGCCCTGACTCGCTGAGGTTAGCGAGAACGCCATGGCTGCAGCTTGGCTTTGGCTCCGTTGCCATGGTTCAGCGGCCCTGGGGCGCTGCCTGGCGGTTTGGTGGGGGACACGGTGGCAGGCTGGCCGCCTGCGATGACAGGTTCATGTCTGGGACGAGGACGGAGGGGAGACTTTCCAAACAGCATGCCTTTGAAAACTCACCCACCTTCAGAAAATCGGCAACACCTTTTGTCCAGGCTGTTTGAAACCAAACCTTTTAAATGTAAACCGCGGGGATCATGTAATGCGACAGTTTTAATAATAGAGATGCTAGCAAGCCGTTACTTTTTAACATGTTTACCTAGAAGTTACTTTTCCTCTGAGTTGTAACTGGTGTCATGGGGAGAAATGGAGTCTCTGGGAGGGGAAGGGATTCGTCTGAGGTCGGGCCCGGCACAGTGGCTGAGCGGCGTGGCAGATTCCGGAGCCAGCCCTGGTGCTGCTCTCGGGGTGGGGGTGGGGCTGGGGGACGGCCAGTAGTCTCTACTGTGCTGCTTTGCTTTCCCTCACGGGTATTGGTCAAGGCCCGTCAGCTAGCGCCGCCCCCTTTCAGATAGGGACGCAGGGCGTGGAGAGAGAGGCGTGACCTACCCTGGACTGTCCTGTACTCGACTTGGCCAAGGAGGAGGTAGGTTCCTGGTTCCTGCCCGGTGTTCTGTCCACAGCACTCCCTCCAAGGGCACTGAGTGGGGTGGGGAGTGGTCTGGATTCCGTCTTAGGCAGGCTCCCCTTACAGGTGTGGGTCAGTCACGCTCCCCCACCTGAACAGGGAGCTGGCCACAGCACCCTGCCGGCCCCAGGTCAGCGAGGGGCCATGGGCCTCAGACCTGGTGGCTGGTCGGGCAGGAGTGGGAAGCGCAGGCGGAAGCCGTGCCCCCTTGACCTCCCTGGAATCCGAGCAGTGGACGAGGTGTGCAGCTCCGGGCTCCCTGAGAGCTCCCGCCTGCGCCGTCCTCACCCGCCAGGGCGGGACGCAACCGTCAGGCCGTGTGACCCTCGGGCAGAGGACCAGCTGTGGGCAGGTGCCTCCAGACTTGTTGGTGAATTTTATAGCGGTGTGCTCCTTCTGTACTCATTGTGTTTTATTCTACAACTTTCCTGGGTCACGACTGATGTAAGAGGGACGACACACATTGGAAGTTCACAGCCTGATGAGCTTCGGCGGAGGTAGCCGCCCGGGGAGCCACAGTGAAGACGTGACCGTGGCCATTCCCAGACGTTTCCTGGCCCCTCGGTGACCCACCCGTCCTTCTGCCCCGACCTGCTGTCGGTCCCTGTCGGCTGGTTTACCTTTTCTAGAATTTAATTAGACGTGGAATCGTGTGGTGACGGACCCTTTCTTTGTCTGGCTTTCTCCAGTCCGCGTGGTGATTTTGAGATTTACCTGTGTCGTTTCGTGTTCTTTCTTAACCGCTGAACGGTGTTCCGTCGTGTGGAAGCCCTGCCCGTTTTCTTTCTGTTGGTGGGTGTTGATGGAGTTGTGTCCAGCGTTGGGCTCTATCATAGAGCCTGTGAACGTCCACACACAGCCCTCCACCTGGGCAGGTGCTTCCCCTGCTCCTGGGGGGAGAGCGAGCAGTGACGTGGCCGGCACGCGGGCTGGGGGTGCAGCCTGGTAACGAACCACGGTCAGCCTCTTTTCCACACTCCTGCCCGCAGTGTGAGCCCCGCCCCCCGCCCTCTGGGTGTAAAGTCGGCAGGCTGCTGGCGGTGACAGTGGGGATAGCTGGCTGTCCTTTAGAAAGAGGGTTTGACCTTGAGAACATGAAACCGAGTGAAATAAGTAAGTCAGAAAAAGCTAAGAACTGTGATTTCACACACAGGTGGGCTATAAAACTGAGACTCAGGGACACGGAGAAAAGGACGAGCACACGGCGATGGACAGTGATCCGACCTCGGGTGACGGGCACACAACACAGTCAGCAGTTCAGATGCTGTAGAGACGTTTACCCGAAACCTGTGCCCTCGTGTTGATCAAGGTCGCCCCATTAAATTTAATTTTCTAAATAAAATAAAAGGAAAAGAAAAAGTGGTTTCCGTGTCTCGTGGGCTGTGAGGTGTCTTGTACTGAGGGCTGGGGTGGGGGCAGCGGTGGGGGCTGTAGAGATTCCGCCGGCTGACACGGGTCAGCTGACGCGGGCGTGGAAGTGCCCAAGGGGGGCGCTGCTGTTTCTCACCCGTGCGCGCGTTTGTGTAAATCAGACCCATGGGGCTCTTATAAAACAAGGAGCAATGAACCGGTGACGTCGGCGAGGGTGTGGAGTTGCCTGCACAGCGGGCACGAGGGGTGGGCACTGGGGGGCTGCGGGCAGAAGCCCACGGTGGGTGTCTGGGGTCAGGTCGTGCCTCCCCCACATCACTTTGTGACCCCTGGCCTCAGTTTCCCTGCTTGCAAATCGAAGTGTTTGTTGGCCAGAATCAGTGATTCTTAAGGAAGGAAGGGGGCCCATTTTGCCCCTAGGGGACATTTGGTGGTGTCTGGAGAAGTCTGTGCTCCTCACGACTCTGGGGAGGGAGGTGTCCGTGGCAGCTGGTGAGGGGCCAGGGCTGCGGCAGTGCACAGGGCAGCCAGACCCCTGTGGCCCCCCACCCCGAAGTCTCCTCACGACTCTGGGGAGGGAGGTGTCCGTGGCAGCTGGTGAGGGGCCAGGGCTGCGGCAGTGCACAGGGCAGCCAGACCCCTGCGGCCCCCCCACCCTGACCTGCGGTGCACCTGCTGCTTTTCCGGGCGGGGCCCGCTGGCACGGGCCAGGAGCTGTGTGCACCTGCGTGCTCCCAGGGCCGCGTCCTCGGTGAGGAAGGACCCGTTTCCGGGGTCTGACCCAGGCTCCCAGGGGGGGCATGACTTTCTCTCCTGTCCCTTTTCTGGCTGCCGAGTAGGCAGGCTCCACCGGCTCTGTGTGACCTGCTGCCTGGCAGCCGCACTCAGGGCATCTGAACGAACTGCTTTGATGATTAACCCCCATGTGGCTCCGGGGAAACCCTCAGTGTTCTCTGGCCGGGAGTGGACCTCCTGGGAATGTTCTGTGCAGACCTTTATGACGACTCCACCTTCTGGAGATGTCCCCCTGCAGCCTGGTCACTTCCAAGGTGGGGAAAAAACCCTCTTGAAGTTTCCTCCAGTCGTGGACTTTGCTCCTTTTCAGAGAAGTGCTCGTGGTGAGCTCCAGTGTGCGTGCCGGGGGACACGAGGGTCCGTGTCCACGCCAGTGGTCACTTCCTGCCCAGAGGCCGCACCGGCAAAACCCCGGGGAGCTGCCTTTGAGCTTGGTTGGGAGGTGGGCGTCAGTTTTCTTCCTTTTGGGGGAAAAGACCAAGGATGGGAAGCACTGGTTTTGTTGACACGAGAATAAGAAAACCGGCCGGGCTCTTGCCCATTCCTGCCTGGCTTTCCCGGTGGGACAAGCGTTGTGTGTGTTGCAGGCGCAGAGCTCTGGACCGGGGCCCTGCCACCGCTCAGCAGCACCGGCGACCCTCGAGGCCTCGTAACTCCTCTGTCTTGCCCCCTGAGAGCCTGCCCTTTGCCCCCCTCTCCCGGGAATTCAGATCCACCAGTGAAACCGCTCTCGGAAGTGTTCTGGATGCGATCAGAAACATGGGCGGTGCCGGTCAGGAGGTGAGGGCTTCCCGGTGGGGCCGCCCCTGCTGCGTGGGGAGGTTCTCGGGGCGGCCCTGGGTAGAGGCAGCACTCCTGGGCCTGCTCAGGTCAGCCCGTGGCAGCTGGGTCCCTTGTCTTCAAGTCTGGTTCCCAGTGTCCTGGGGCCCGTTCTTACTGGGACGGTTCTCACGTGGCTTCCCTGGCTTTGTCTCCGAACCTGCCTGGCTTAAAGGTTTGAGATCTGGAAGGCTGGAAGTGTATCTTGCATCTCCCCTCCCCCCGTGTTCACACCACCGCTCTGAGGACCGCAGCTGGGGCACGAGGGGCGGCCTTCCCGCCTCCACACGCGCACAGGTGTGTGTTCTTCCTGCTCCTGCACCTGCCGGTGGCTGGCAGCTGACCCGAGGGCCAATGCCTGCAGGGCGTGGCTCTCAGACTTCAGCCGGCCTCAGAGCACTGGGCAGGCGTGAGACCAGCTTGCCGGGCCCTGCCCCAGAGGTACTGAGCCAGCAGGTCCCCTGAGGCCTGGGATGTCGCCTCCCGACAGTTCCCAGGTGCTGCTGCCGCTGCTGGGTTCCCGCTCTGGGAGCCACTGTTCAGGTGTCGGTGTCGGGACACGAGGGGCGGAGTGAGCGGAGTGAGCGGCCTCCCAGGGTGCGGACGTTCCCTGTAGGGCCGCAGCCGGCCTCCTGCCTTCCCCAGTCCTGGTGTCGGGACACGAGGGGCGGAGTGAGCGGAGTGAGCGGCCTCCCAGGGTGCGGACGTTCCCTGTAGGGCCGCAGCCGGCCTCCTGCCTGATGAGGTCGAGAAGGCGGGGGGTGCGCCGTTGCCATCACGCGACGTCCCAGAGTCTGGGCCATGGAGGGGGCCTGTCTGAGTTACAAAACTGAAAGGTCCGGCCACACACAGCTTCCCCCGCATGGATCCTTTTTGAGAATTGTTGCGTTTTTCCAAATAATGGTTTTTAAGTTGTGGCCGTGGGCTGGCCCCTCGGCTCCGGTCGAGGTGTTTTGGGGTCAGCCGTGGGGGTTGTGCGCTGACCTCCCTCGTTGGTGTGTCTGTAAGACACGTGTCTGTATTCGTGCGATCCAGTGCCGGGTGACCCTGACACGTATCGCCTCCGTGTGTGCCCGCGCGCCCGTGCTCGGAGGTCCCAGGATGCCGGTGTGCTGATGGACGTCTGACAGCTTGGCGAGCCCATAAGTAGACTCCACGACAAACCTGGCTGGGCCTCGCCCTGCGTACAGCTGGGGCTTTCAGAGTTAAGTTGGGATTTCTGGCCACACCCCGCACCACGCCCTTTTAGAACACATCATGGGGTAAAGGATGACAGGAAAGTGAAGTTGCCTTTGCCTTGCGGGGGGCCCTTTGCGATGGGCCTGCCTGGTCTTGCCCTGCTCCAAGGGCACCTTCACCGCAGAGTTCCCTGGGGCGGGGGGGGGCACCTGGGTCCCTGATGGTCTGGGTCCTGCTTGTCCCTTCTCCACCCTGCTGATGTCCAGTCAGGGGCCTGTGCGCCCTGGAGGCCATTCCAATGGCTCCTGACAGCGTTGCCAGGTCTGTGGCTTGTGCATTTTGTCTGATTGTGGGGTCACCCATCTCTCCCCAGCATGGGCTCGGAGCTCTCCGGGACTGTGGTTCTGGGGCCCCGCCCCAGTGTCTCAGCTAGGACCGCTGTGTGGTGACAGCTCCATGGACCTTGACCGAGTGCGGGTGGAAGGACCCAGCTGTGGCCTTGGGGGCGTCGCCCCTGGATGGGTCTGTGTGTTAGGACCAGGACCGCGTCTGGCGGGGAACATACATGTTCCAGGAGGCCCCAGGAAGAGGCTGGTGGCTGCGGGGAGCTGTCCACGAGGCTCGGTGCCCAGGACTTTGAGGTGGCCCTGGCTGCCTCAAATCTTGGGAATTGCCTATAGAACTTAGGGCATTAAAAAAATACTTTCCTGAAATTTTTCCCCAACTAAATTGATATATTCTTTGCCCTAAGCAGGCAGCCTTTGTCGTCAGACACAGCCGGAATTTGAGTGGGGGAGTATGGGAAAGTGGGGGTTCTTCGGTTGAGAACATCAGAATCCCATCCTGGGCTTGTCCAGAGGTGACGTGGAATTTACCAGAAGGCTGTAGGGCGACTGTCAGCCTGAGAACCAGGCCTGGGACGGACTGAACGAGGGCCCCCGGGGAGCAAGCCGCGCGTCTTCGGGGCAGTGCAGTTCTCTCCTGGGCCCGGCCTCCGCCGGGGTTTCCGGTTCCCAGAGGGTGTCTCACCCACCGGCTGGGACCCAGCCACCCCTTGGTCCCCTTGATTGACAGCCCCATCAGGACGTCCGCGGAGAGAAGAGGGGCAGGTGCTGAGGCTCATTGAGAAGCTGTCTCCAGGAGCCCTGGGCGTTGACACTAGGCAGGCGGGACGGCGCCCATGGGACCCGCTGGTGAGCGGGCACGGGCCGGCCCGGCAGCAGGGGACGTTCATCGTGACTTACGAGGGGACTTTGTGCTTGTCCAGGTCCACCGTTTCCTGTACGTTTGTGTGAAAAAGTCAGGTTGCCGTGGAACCGGGCACTGGCGCAGAGTTTAAAAGAGCGAGCGATGGATTCATTGGTGACTTTTGACCCAGATGCTAATCTTGAAGATCTTGAAGATGTGCAGACTAATGAGTAGCTTCAAACACTCTGCGTTCCTCTTTGCAGATATCAAGGGTGGAAATTAAGCATACGGGGAGCTGGGAAAATGCCAGAGGACAGGACAGTGTTGCCTCGTAAGTCCCAGTGGAAGTGAGACCCTCTCCCGCGTGGGGCTCCCAGGAGCCGGAGGAAGTTGCCAGGCTGCGTGTGGACTTGGCAGACACCTGTCCTGTGGGTTACAGTAGATGGCTGGGCCACCAGCAGCCTTGGGGCTTGGGTTCAGTCCTGCCTCCTGACTTGGCTGATGCTCACCAGACTGGGTGGTTCCCACTGGCCCTGCCTCTGCCAGCCTTGCCATGACAGCCTCCTGTCTTCCGGTCCCCCAGGATACGTGGCACCCATTGGCGGGCATGTCTGCCAGGAACAGGTGCCCAGTGTATGCTTGTGGACGGAATGCCTTTCCCGAGTGTTCCACTATGAGTCCCTAACCTGGAAATAGACCCGACCCTCTCTGATACCCAGGATGTGTTTTGCTTGAACCTTCCCTGTGGCGGCTTCTGCTTCTATGCATTGTGTGACTGTTGACCCAGGGGCAGGTACCGGAAAGTTTAAGGATTAAGGAGCGACCTTGAGTGAAGTCTGGCGCTGCTGCATTCAAACTGTGCGCCTTAGCAGTGTGTGTGTGTGTGTGTGTGTGTGTGTGTGTATGTGCGCGTGTGGAGGCGGATGTCATTTCAATCCAGAGCCTCAATGTCATGCCTTACTCCAAGGAAATGAGGGTCAGCCCCTGGCCCCGGCGGGCTGAGGCTCTTCCGGCTGCCCCCCCTCATGCCCCCCCCCCCCTCACCCCTGGGGACACTCGCCTTTGTTTGTTAGGTGAATGCACGTTCATTCTGCTCTCTCGGGGACCCTTCAAGTTTCCTCTGTACTCTGAGGGTCTGTGGAGTGGATGCAGAGCTTTCTAGAGCACACTGTGTGGGGGACTGTCCCCCACCGCTGGCTCGCTGCAGGGGGCAGGGAGGATTGCCCAGAAGTCAGCCTCGCAGGTGCTGTGGATGGACAGCGGCAGTCAGATGCCTCCTTGGTCCTGCAGGCTAAGACTTGTTGGGCTGGGGACACTGTGGGGCATTGGAAGGGTGTCTGTGTCACTCTGCAGGGCTGTCCTAAGTTAAAACTGCTGCAGCTTGGGGGCGGGGGAGGGCTTAAGCAACAGGCATTTATTGTCTCACAGAAGCCTGAGATCAAGGTGCCAGCAGGTTTGGCTGGTCCTGAGGCCACTCTCCTTGGCTTGTGCCTGGACACTTCCTCCCTGTGTCCTCGCACGGCCCCCCCCCCGCATCCCCCGCTGTGTGTGTGTGTGTGTGTGTGTGTGTGTGTGTGCGCGAGCGCGCGCGTGCGCATGTCCCTGGTGTCTGTCTCTCTCTCACGGATACCGGGCCTATTGGGTGAGGGTCCCGCCCTGATGACCGTAACTTGCATTTCCTCCTTTGAGACCCTATCTCCAGATGCAGCCATATTGCTGGGGGGTTAGGGCTTCAATATGGGAATTTGGGGCGGAGGGGGACACAGTGCCGTCCACAGCAGTGTCCTCCCTGCTCCTGGCTCCCCCCCATCCTCCTTCGTGATTTCTGTTGCTGATACTCCTGTCTCGCTGTCCACCCAGGTGGGGCTTTGTCTGCGCCTTGTGCTGATACCGCTGGCCGGGCCGGCCGGCTTGGCGCTTCTTCCAAAGCGAGTGGACGGAGGGAACCGCGAATTTCTGAGCCTGAACTGGACTCTCTATTTTCTGGTTTTATTATCCCTGACTCTTATGATGCCTTTATTTGTTTTCTTTCCAATGACACCTTTCTGCACATTATGTTGGTTGTCTTTAATTACTCCTACCTTATAATAACTTCTGTTTTTATATGTTTATCTTAACTGAGGTTGTGGAGACGAGTCTTGACCCGGGGAAAGGAGTAGCAGTCAGCTCACTGCTTTGTAAGGAGTGTGTTTAAAGCAAAGCAGTGTTTTGTTCGTTTTAAACAAAATGGATTAAGAGAAGCCTAGTGAGAAGGGGCAGTGGTGGTTCGCAGGTAGCGGTAGCCCTGGGCCCCTCCCTGGATTCCCACAGGGCTGCAGCCCGGCCGGCCGATGTGGACACGTGGGGTCAGCTGGGCTGGGGCAGGAGCGTGGCCCAGAAAGGACACCCAGAAGGAGGGAAGGGCTGAGCAACCCCCCCTTGCCTAAAGACAACCGTCCTGCGCGTCCCTTCTCCCGTGGCCTATGGCCTGCTCTTCTGTAGCTCTGGCATTTCATCCATGGAAGGACCACCTGAATGTTTATACCGACCCCCAAGCCCTGCTTTGGACGGGCTGCCCATGCCGGCTTCTCCTTCCCCCACGGACAATGGTCTCTGAGTGGGGTTTTTTGTTTTGTTTTGTTTTTTTTTTTTGTATTTTTCTGAAGTTAGGAGCGGGGAGGCAGACTACCGCACGCGTCCGATCGGATCCACCTGGCATGCCCACCAGGGGGCGATGCTCTGCCCATCTGGGTGTCGCTCTGTTGCGACCAGAGCCATTCTAGCATCTGAGGCAGAGGCCATGGACCCATCCTCAGCGCCCGGGCCAACCTGCTCCAATGGAGCCTTGGCTGCGGGAGGGGAAGAGAGAGAGATAGAGAGAGAGGGAAAGAGAGAGAGAGGGAGAGGAAGGAGAGGGGGAAGGTTGGAGAAGCAGATAGGGGTGCTTCTCTTCTGTGCCATGGCTGGAAATTGAACCCGGGACTTCCACACGCTGGGCCGATGCTCTACCACTGAGCCAACAGGCCAGGGCCCTGAATGCTTTTTTAAAAAGGGTTTTGATCAAGCATTTTAAAGGTGACAAATACAATTGGCTCTCAGCCTGACTGCCATTCCCCCCAAATAGAGACTGCCAGGACCATCTGTGGTTGCGTGTCCTTCCAGCACCCCTGCCATTGGCTTCCTGGAGCTGACTTTGATCTGTTGCCTGACACACAAGTCGGGGGCTGTGGCGGGTCAGCCTGTGTCAGCTGTTCCCGCCATCGGCTCTGGGAGTGGCACTGAGCTTCCAGAATGTCTTCAGCTGGCGTGCCCGGTGCAGCCCGCGGAGAGAGCAGAGCACGCCCCCCTAGGAGTGTTTTAATAGGAATGTTTTAATAGGGAGACAGCCTCCAGCCCACACACAAAACAAGAAGCAAAATGAAGGATTACTCGCTTTTTTAAATCGTCAACATACTATTGTTTTCTGTATCTTCAACCAGAGGGACAGTGGCCTGGTCGTCAGTGGCCAGCGTCCTCAGGCTCTCTGGTGACGCTTCTCCAGTGTGTGTGGCTCCTGCGGCTGATGGGTCCCCTGCCCTTCGGCCTGGTCCACAGCTGTCACCACAGGAGCCCGTGGCCAGGTGGCCCCACGCACTGGCCTGGACGGCAGCTCTGTCAGCGGTAAACCTTGAGACCGGCTCTACCAATGACGTCACCGTGCGGATTCTGTGACGTGACTTGTGTTAATTAGCTTCCGTCTGTTAATTGGTTTAATTCTCACAGCAACTCAAGGATAGAGATATCATAACCAATTTATAGCTGTGGGAACTGGAGACTAAGAGCATTAATGATAAACAGTTCATGCCCTTCCACCCTCCACCCCCCAACCCCCACCCCCACCCCCAGGAGAGAGTCTAACGATAGGCGTAGAAAATAGAGAATTATAGAGGTGTGCATCTGTCTGTGTGCAGTGAGTGCGTTCAGGTGGAAGACACCCTCGGACCTTGATCTTTGGGAGGTGCTTTCTTGAACTTCCAGAGACGCGGGTACGGACCAAGTATGCAGAAGAGCCTAGTGACCTCCAGGTACGCATCGGCCCACATCAGTGTGGCCCACGGCCAGTCTGACTTCTCCTGGACTCCCTGTGCCGACCAGCACGTTCTGAAGCAAATCCGAGGTACCCCAGCACCTCACCCGTGAGTACTTCAGTATCTCCAAAAGAGGACAGCTCAAAAAATAACACCCCAAAAAACAAACAAAAAAACACAGCAGAAAACGTGACCCCCTGCACAGGTATCGCCCTTAAAAAATGAACAGTTCCTTGATATCAAACGACACTCGGTGAACTCAAGTTCCCAGCTGTCTCTGGCGGGTCTTTTCCGTTTGATCGGCACGAGACCCGGGCACCGCCCACCGGGCACCGCCCACCGGGTACCGTCCACCCGGGCACCGCCCACCCGGGCACCGCCCACCCGGGCACCGCCCACCGGGTACCGTCCACCCGGGCACCGCCCACCCGAGCACCGCCCACCGGGCACCGCCCACCCGGGCACCGCCCACCCGGGCACCGCCCACCCGGGCACCGCCCACCGGGTACCGTCCACTGGGTACCGTCCACCCGAGCACCGCCCACCGGGTACCGTCCACTGGGTACCGTCCACCCGGGCACCGCCCACCGGGTACCGTCCACCTGGGCACCGCCCACCCGGGCACCGCCCACCGGGCACCGCCCACGCAGTGCCGCTGGCTGATGCATCTCCTGAGTCTCTTGCCCTGTGTGGGTTCCTCACCGTCTCTCTTCCCTTCCTATGTAACAGGGTGATGAGCGACATCAGGTCGCCCTTCCTTGGTCTGGGTTGTGTTGTCTGACCGAGTCCCTGTGGAAGTAGCTAACGCGCTCCTCGACCTTCTGTGTTCTGCTCTAAGGGGGTGGTTTTTGGAGCTTGTTTTGGCTCCGGTCCTGGTTTTGTTGGGCCGGACCGCTTCCTGGGCGTGGCGGGGTTTCTTCAAAAGGAACGTACCTTCCAGTGGTCTCTCCCCACGTTGGTGATCGCAGCTGCTGGCGGTCGTCATGAGGAGCCACGCCTGCCGAGGGGTCGGGATGGACGTTCGGATGTTCCGTCACTCGTGGGTTTCGGCTGCAGGGGTCTTTCGGAAGGAAAGCCTTTCTCTCCCCGTGCAGGTCTGGTCTTTGCCCACCTCACGGCCTCGGGATTGCCGGGGCTTCTCGGGAAGGGAGCCGTGTCCTACGGGCCTGATCTCCGTGTGCCTGAGACAAGGTCCAGGCCTGGGGTGGGGCCCCCGGAGGCTGGTTGCGCTCCGTCCCTGCCTGCGGTCACCCTCCTCCACGTAAACCAATGCTGAGTGCTTCACGCCGCCCAAGGAAGAAACAGCAAGTGTGTACGCTGTCACAGAGCAGGCTGTCCTGGGTGGCCCCAGGGAAGGGATCGCTGTGGGTGTAGACAGGGAAGTATCAGTTCGTGGCCAGATGGCCTTGGGTTTGAATGCCCCACTGACCGCGGTGTGACCTCAGCAGGCTGTGGGCGCGTGCCTGTGTCCTTGTCGCCTCTGAATTGTGTGGTGAGTGTGGACAGGGGCGAGCCACACGTTCTCCGAGCCCAGCGGCTGACACAGTGTGGACGCAGCTTAGGTGGTGTTTCTGGTTTGCACGGTGACCATGGTCGTCGTCGGGGCACCATTGTCAGGTGCCATCTCGCCGAACTTGGGTCCCGTGGCTTGTGCAGCGGACGCTGAGCCCAACAACATCCATGGACGTTGGTTTTGATTAAAAGTCCTGCTTGGAATGAGTCGGTCTGCCGGGGTGAGGTGAGGGTGCTGTCGGGTCTGAGAGCGGTTAGAGTGGTTGGGAAAGGACAGCGTTGTGGGGACGAAAGTATCCATTTGTGTCAAGACTCAGACAGGGACGTCTGGTCTTGAGCCTTTGGCCTAAGAATCTCGGGAGAGGAGGGGAGGGGAGGGGATGGCAGGAGAGGGGTGAGGGGAGAGAGAAGGATGCAGGTGGACAGTTGCTTGTACGTATGTGATGGTGCTGCTGCGTGGTTGTAACCCGTGTAAGTGTAACCCCGGCCACCCCGCTGGAGTCTGGGGACCTTCTCCCAGGGGACGGGGGTTGTGCACGCCTCACCATGTCCTTCCCATCCCGTGAAGTAGGAAACTAGGAGGTGGGGACTGAAAAGTGTGTCCAGCGAGGTCCAGCGAGGGAGAGAATGTGCCACCAGGGCAGTGCTGTGGGCAGGGTGTCACCTCCCTTTTCTCAGCCTCCGCGGCTCGTCTCAGACCCAGTGTGACAGGACAGAGGAGCCCCAGGGGTCGGATGTCTCCCTGGGTTAATTATTAGATATTGCTGGCTAGCTGGGGATTAAGTTCTAGATCAGGGGTCCCCAAACTTTTTACACAGGGGGCCAGTTCACTGTCCCTCAGACCGTTGGAGGGCCAGACTCTAAAAAAAACTATGAACAAATCCCTAAGCACACTGCACATATCTTATTTTAAAGTAAAAAAACAAAACGGGAACAAATACAATATTTAAAATAAAGAACAAGTCAGTTTAAATCAACAAAGTGACCAGTATTTCAGTAGGAACTATGAGCCTGCTTTTGGCTAATGAGATGGTGGTGCTCCTTCCGGAAGTGCGGTGGGGGCCGGATAAATGGCCTCAGGGGGCCGCATGAGGCCCGCAGACTGTAGTTTGGGGACGCCTGCTCTAGACTATATCCTGTATTCCTCCTTAGTCTGCAGAATGTGAAGGTCACCTTACAATGTCAGGGTTAAGCCCCGGCCAGTGAGCTTGTTCAGTTAGAGCGTCCTCCCGAAACACCAAGGTTGCGGGTTTGAACCCCAGTCAGGGTGCATACGGGAAGCAACTAAGTGTATAACTAAGTGGAGCAACAAATAAATGCTTCTCTCTCCCTCCCTCCCTCTCAGTCTCTCTAAAGTCAATCAGTCAATCAAAAAAAATCAGGATTAAATTTCTTCAGGGAAGTGGATTGGTCAGGCCTGAAATTTAGCGAAGAAAATTGAGATGGATCACTTTTGTTTATTTTCTCTTATTTTTGGGTGGTAACCCTTTAATTTGTGTTTTATATCAGCGTCTCCACGGCAACTTGAGCTACTGATGGGATCTGAAGCATGTGTCCCCATGACAAGGGAGAGAGGGCCAGCTTGTGAAGTGGGTGGACTGAGTGGGAGCTGCATCCGGGTGGGAATGTTTCAAAGTCAGGGCCACTCAGCCGAACGCACGGAGGCATACCTCCTTGGGTGACGCCAGCGTGCCCACCAGGTGTGATGGGCATTGACCTGCACCCCTGGGGAGGCTCCTGCTGCCGCGCACGGGTCCCAGCCTGTCTCTCCGGGGGGACCGCTGGGGCATGGCTGTTGCCTTTGCTGATCATTCAGCTCCGTTTACTTGGAAACCGTGAATTAGATCTTTATTTTTGCAGCAAGAAAACCATTTGACAGTGTAGAATGTTTCTCTCATAACCCTGTTACATAAAACGATGTACATTAAAAAAAAAAAAAAGCCTCTTATGAACAAGTTAGGGTAACAAGGAATGAATTATTTGGAGACGAGAAAAAACCCTAAAGAAAATAAACCCCAAAAACTTACAAGCCAGAGGAACGATACAGGATTATTGTGCGTCAGTTAAGAGGAAAAGGGAACACCATGAGGACGTGAACCACGGGAGTAGGTGTAACCGGCCACCACCATCCTGAGGCTGGAAATCTGAGGCCCTTGCTGCTTGCTTTTAGGTTGAGAATAGTTAACAGTGTATAACAGACCTAAACACTAAAAAGACCCCTCTTCTCCGAAATCATCAGTGAACGTGGGCGGGTTCCGGTCGCGTTTGTCCAGAATACACACGGCCAGAGCTCCAAAGCGGTCCCTTGTTTTGGGGAAGCGTGTCTCATGTCTCTCCAAACTTCTGAGGATGGTTGGTGGGGTAGACTTGTCTTCCGTCTGAATCGGGAACACCGTCAAACGTGGTGTCTTCCGTGGACCTCTGTCAGGTGCAAGGGATGCAGGAACTCCTGTGTGTCAACGTGGTGCTTCGTCCGTGGTGACAGTGACCACCGGGAACGGACACGGGACGGGGAGCGAGCCACGTTCCCCCTGACACTGGACGTGGCGGGTGATTAAAGGTTGTCAAGAGGGAGCCAGGTTTGGTATCCAGGTGTGCCTGACTCCAGAGCCCACGGGTGGGGATCGAACGGCGGCAGGGGCCCTGGAGGTGCGAGTGTCTCCGTGGGACGGGACGGGACAGGACGGGACAGGATGGAGGGGCACAGGCAGCGTCAGAGCGCTCAGCCCCAGGGGTTAGTTTGGGCGCTTGAGAGCCCCGGCCAAGAGTGCTCAGCTCCCACGTCACGAAACACACGAGCTGGAAGGACGAGGTCCACCTGTGTGTGCACTCGGGTTGTTTTTATGACGGTGTCGATCTGTCCCCGACGGCCTGATCCCTTGTGTGAGGTTCACACGTTTGTTTGCAGGCGGACCTTCTGAGGGACCACCATGCATTTCAGCCCTCCGCCTGGCTGTCCATCACGGCTGCTGCCGTCATCAGAAGTAGGGGTCAAGCGGTCACGGAGGCAGGTGACCCGAGCCCCAGGCCGGCCCTCCCTCCTGCGTGGTCAGAAGACAGGCACAGAGCTTGACCGTGCAGTGGACAGAGGCTGTGAGAACCTTATCGTGGGATGGGGACGGGGACAGGGTTTGAGAGCGCCTGCCCTCCAGGGCCCGGGGACTTCAAGTGGGCCGTATCGCAGCCTTTCATGCTGAGCCTCGCGGTGGCTGAGGGTCAGGTAGCCAGGGAGGCAGGAACAGCCAGCGCCCAGCACTGAGGGCAGAAGACTCAGCCCGCGCTCTCGTGCCTCCTGTCTGTGTCCAGACATTGGTCAGTCAGCCCCTGAAGCTGACAGAGCGGGAAGTCTCGAAGTTTCTGTTGAAGAAAGGGTGGTAAATGGACGTCAGTTATAAAGTCCCTGTGACCGTGAACCCAACCACACTGCTGTAAGGGGGACGTGGTCCCCAAAGATGCGGTTACATACAGTCCGGGTCCACACATAGCCAGGTGGCTCCCTGGGCTGGCCTCTGTCCACCTTTGCCTCTGAGCTGCCAGTAGGACCCCTGCCCCACCCCACCCCCAAGAAGTGGCTGTCTCCAGTGGACCGGACAGCTGGCAGAGGCTTGTTCAGGTTTTAGACGTCCCAACAGGAAAAAGAGGAAGTGGGAAGAGAGGTCGAGTGGTCCCAAAACGTAGGATTTGCAGAAAACCAACTCAGCGCTTTTTCTGACAATCGCTGTGTGCCATGCTCCATGCAGAAAGTGTGGGAAATGGTCAAGAAGGACCCCCCCCCCCCCCCAGTTCTTCCATCTGGAGGTCACTGCTATTACTTTAGGGAGGTTTTCTGTTTTTTTTTTTCCGCTTCTGTGTTCTGTGAGGGCTGGTGTGTGTCCCATGGACAATGGTATGTCCAGGTGTTTTCCTACTTAACTTCTGTGATAGTGACATTTTCCCGTGTTCTCACTTTGAACAACCTTGTTTATGGCTGCAAGATATCAAGTCCTATGGGTGGATGAGAATTGAGTCTTCCCAAACTAGATTACAAAACATTTTCTTTTTGAGGGCTTTGGATTATATATTTTTTTAAATGACAAAAAATAGCCTGACCTGTGGTGGCGCAGTGGATAAAGCATCGACCTGGAAATGCTGAGGTCGCGGGTTCAAAACCCTGGGCTTGCCTGGTCAAGGCACATGTGGGAGTTGATGCTTCCTGCTTTTCTCCCCACCCCATTCTCCCCCTCTCCCCTCTCCCCTCTCCCCTCTCCCCTCTCCCCTCTCCCCTCTCCCCTCTCCCCTCTCCCCTCCCTCTCCCTCCTCTCTTAAAGAAATAAAGTCTTAAGAAACCTTCAAAAACTGGCAAAAATTAATGTTTTAAAGCAGAGGGAAAGAAAACCGAGAGCCCGTACCTCGGCTCACCTGGGCACAGCGTGGCTTGCGTGCGCTCCCTCCCGGAGCTGCTGAGTGGCCGCTGTGACCCTGGGCATCCGCCGGGTCTCCCTGCCACCCACCACCTCTTTGGTAAGTTGGCAAACTCGGGTCTTGTTCTCCTCGGCTGGGCTGTGTCATCGGTGCTTGAGACGAGTCACAGCGGAGTTTGAAGGAAATAAGAAAAAGGGAAGCACTTAACGGCTCCTGACCTCAGCGGGGACGAAAGTGTGCCTGGTGCCGGCGTGGAGAGACTGAGGGCCCCCAGCGCGGATCGTGACCAGGGCCACGGGCATCGTGACCTCAGCGGGGACGAAAGCGTGCCTGGTGCCGGCGTGGAGAGACTGAGGGCCCCCAGCGCGGCTCGTGACCAGGGCCACGGGCATCGTGACATGCGGGGACGAAAGTGTGCCTGGTGCCGGCGTGGAGAGACTGAGGGCCCCCAGCGCCGCTCGTGACCAGGGCCACGGGCTCCTGACCTCAGCGGGGACGAAAGCGTGCCTGGTGCCGGCGTGGAGAGACTGAGGGCCCCCAGCGCGGCTCGTGACCAGGGCCACGGGCTCCTGACCTCAGCGGGGACGAAAGCGTGCCTGGTGCCGGCGTGGAGAGACTGAGGGCCCCCAGCGTGGCTCGTGACCAGGGCCACGGGCATCGTGACCTCAGCGGGGACGAAAGTGTGCCTGGTGCCGGCGTGGAGAGACTGAGGGCCCCCAGCGCGGATCGTGACCAGGGCCACGGGCATCGTGACCTCAGCGGGGACGAAAGCGTGCCTGGTGCCGTTGTGGAGAGACTGAGGGTCCCCAGCGCAGATCGTGACCAGGGCCACGGGCATCGTGACCTCAGCGGGGACGAAAGTGTGCCTGGTGCCGTTGTGGAGAGACTGAGGGTCCCCAGCGCGGCTCGTGACCAGGGCCACGGGCATCGTGACATGCGGGGACGAAAGTGTGCCTGGTGCCGGCGTGGAGAGACTGAGGGCCCCCAGCGCGGATCGTGACCAGGGCCACGGGCATCGTGGCGTGCGGGACGCCCGCCCTGCTCAGGAGGCTTTTGTTTAAAAAAAGGATTTGTTTTGTCCCCAATCTAGTCAGCAGTCCATTAAAAACCTGAAAGGGGTCAAGTTCATTAAAAACCACAGTCAGCCATGTTCAGGATGAAAGAGGTCTTCACTTTTTCCTCCCATTTTAGAATTAATGAGGATCTGAGCGTGTGTGGCAGGCAGGAAATGAAGCGTACTGTGAATAGGAAGGAGATTATGTAAGAAGGCTTCACGGCGGAGCTGTCTGGATCCGACCGGTGGGGCACCATCCTCGGGACGTGTGTGCATGCATCGCTCGTCAGTGTGCTGTGTTCTCGTCACCTCTCTACGGAAAGTAGCCTGCCAGGGAGCAAAGACACTGGGTGGCATTTCGTGCTGAGGATCAGAACCGAGATGTCGCTTGGGATGGTGAACAAAGGTACATTCTAGCTGAGGGTAAGCACGTGGCCAGGATCCTACTCCGGTTAACACCGTCAGCCAGGCTCCACGAAGGCCTGGGGTCCTCGTTCTTTTGTCTTTCGCTCTGATGAGCAGGAGCGCTCTGAAAACGGCGTTGGGAGGCCAGCACGGGACCAGCATTGGGACTTGCTCGTGTGCGGTCATTATGAGCTTCGTCCGACTGTCCTTCTCTCTGTCCCTCCCCTGTACCACGCCAACGCTCCTCATTGGCTGGGCCTGGTCCTTTTTTGTCTCTGTAACCGATGTCAGTTTTAAGTCCTTATTGATGAGTGCTCAAAAGCTAAGCTAATCAGAGACCTGCTTAGGCACGCGCATCCGTGTTTAAATTATGTTACCTGGTTTGATGATGTCTGCCCGCTGCAGACGGTTTCCTTCACCCCCCCCCCCCCGTGCCCTGTGCCTCAGTTTCCTCACCCAGCAACACGGCGGTGGTTAGTAGTACCTCTTCAGAGTGTGTTGGGACGTCCCAGGGCCGTCCCCGAGGGGCGTGTTCCCAGCAGCCCCTGCACAGTCAGGGCCTGGTCTCGGCAGCCTTCCCCCTCTCTCTCATCCGCAGATCGTTTTAACGTCATGCTGCCCTGCTCAGGGCGCCTCAGAGGAGTCACCAGCTGTGGCACGGACCTCTGTGTTCTCCAAAATAAGGCAGTGGTACCCAGGCAAGTGACAGTGGGGAGCGGATGCCGCCTCCAGGGAGCAACTCAGGGTGCCGTCTCCTGCCCGCTTCCCCGCCCTGCCCTGCTGGGCTCCCGGCTTCCTGTCTGGAGACGGACCAGGGTCAGCCGCCCTGCAGGGGGAAGGCTTTCTGCTGCGGCGCGGGGCTGTCCTGGGCGCTGAGGCCCCGCCCCCGGCCCCGGCCCGGGCAGGAGCTGGTGTGTACGGCAGAGGCGATCAGGGGCGATCGGGGCCTTCAGCGCTGTCCCGGGTCCTCTGTGTCGGCCTTCTCACCGCACGACCGTGCACACGTGAACTTGCAGGTGGAGCTGAGGTTCAAGAAAAGGAGGGCCTGTGCCTGTGTGGAGCACAGGAGTATCGAAGGGGGTGTGGAGGTCACCGGTGCCTTATCTCAGTCACTCCTGAACGCGGTTACAAGTGGGCCGCCCTGACCCTGTCGAGGTGCGGGCAGAGTTGATCTCAGGGCAGCATTTTGGGGTTTAGACGGCACATGAAGTGACGGCCTCTCCCCTTGATCCTCCCCGTGCCTCTGTTCCTCGTGGAGGGTAATGAGGCGTGCTGCCCTGGCAGAAGGTTTGCTCAGAGACCCCAGGGGCCGGGGCTGGGCCGGGCGCCCCTTGGCGGGGCCTCGGCCGGGAGCTCCAGCCCCCTTTTTTAATGCTCTTTGCTCTGTGATGCGCACACTTCCATTTCTGTAGAAAAGGCTTTCTGCTGCCTTTCACAACGCTTGTATTTTCATGCCTAAATAAGTGAGTACGACACCCAGTGAGCTCGTAGAGCTGAATGTGGGGGCGGGTTCCGTGGAGGAGACAGTGCTCGCGTCTGTCCACTTTCCAGAACCTTCTCCTGTGGGGGGGCCAAGCTTGGAGCCCAAGGCCCCCCTCCCTCCTCCTCGGAGCTGTCCAGGGTCTGGCCACAGAGGGCTTCCTGCCTCGTCCTGCAGGACTCGGCCTTCCCCGTGTTCCTGCTCCTTGCTTGTCCCCTTTAAAAGGAGCCTGGCCTTTTAAAGCTGACGTTGTTGCTAAGTTGCCTGCATCTTCCCTTGCTGGTGACGATTTAAACCCCCACAAAGAATGAATGATGTCCGTTTTCATTAGGTGGATGACCTAATAATCTTTCAGGGACAGATCGGATCTTTAATGTTCTGTGAAAAGGACCTCCCGTGGACCCCCTAGGGGGCGAGGTTGTCTGCCTTCTTTGTAGCCCTATCTCACTATTTTATAGCACAACCACAGGGCACCCGGTGTGCGTGTGCGCCCATGTGTGCACACGAGGGGCTAGTGTGCACACAAGTGTGTGCATACATGTGTCAGGGTGTATGTGTGGGTGCGTGTCCTCAGACAGTGGCACCACACCGATCCTCCTTGTACCCTACGGCACACGCCTTGGTGCGTGAGCCTTGCAGCACGAAAAACCCGTGTGCGATAAATCGCGTAAGCCGAGCTCCCGGCGAGAGGGAGCCTGCCCTTAGGTTTCACACACAGGTGTTTTTAGACCGTGTGGCCGGTTGACACAGTGGGTCAGCCTTTCTCAGCCCCCATTCACTTTGCTGTCCTCCCTTGTTCTGCTGCTTCTCGGTCCCTGCCATCCTGAGAGCTCACAGCTTCTACTTCTCCGGGGGTGGGCAGTCTGCGGGGGCGGGCAGGCACGGGGCGGGGGGTGGGGCAGGCTCTGGGGGCCAGCGAGCAGGCACGAAGTGGGGGGTGGCGCAGGCTCCCAGGGTCAGGCAGGCAGGGCGTGGGGGGTGGGCAGTCTGCGGGGGGGGGGGCAGGCACGGGGTGGGGGGTGGGGCAGGCTCCCAGGGTCAGGCAGGCATGGGGTGGGGGGTGGGGCAGGCTCCCAGGGTCAGGCAGGCACGGGGTGGGGGGTGGGGCAGGCTCCCAGGGTCAGGCAGGCACGGGGTGGGGGGTGGGGCAGGCTCCCAGGGTCAGGCAGGCATGGGGGCGGCAATCTCTGGAGCCTGAAGACCTTGTTCATTCACTCGCTGGCTCACTCATACTTCAGCAGGTTGAGTGGCTCCCTTGTGCTGGACCCCAGCCAGGCATTGGGGGCGGGGCGGGGTCCGCAGTGAGGGCAGCAAGCACAAGCCCACCTTCCTGGAGCCAGACTGTATGTGGTCAGTGAAGGAGACCAACGAGCAGGAGTCCCTGAAACACTGGAGAGGTGTGCAGCTAGTAAAACGTGACAGGAAGGACGAGGTGTGAGCGTCTGTGGAGGGTGGGCAGGTGTCCAAGGTGGAGTGGGGTCACGGGTGGCCTGACGGAGAAGGGGCACCTGACCCCACACCGCTGACTCTGGACCTGGGGGAAGGAGAGGGGAAGGGAGCAGAGATTCGCATGGGGTGGTTGGAGCTTCCGGGGCAGAGCCCTGAGGGGGAGGGGCATGAAGGTGTCAGCAACGGGGAGCTGGGGCTGGGGGCTGATGTGCTCTCACAGAAGGGTGGGCCGAGTGTTGCTGGGAGCCATGGGCTCTGGTGGCCGTTGGGTGGCCGGAGGAGGGTAGCCCTGCAGGTACAGCCCAGCGTGGGCTCCTGTCTCAGCTCCCCAGTTACTGGCTGCATGCAAAATAGGAGAATGAGAACTGTCACTTTGATTCTGTCACATCTGATACTGGTCTTGCTGAGCCTGTGGGAGCTTTCCGGCTCACGTGACTGGGCTCTGAAGCCAGTTCAGTCATTATCTCAGCCATCGAGATGGCACTGGCTGCGTGTCATGGATGTTTCAAAGCCAGAGTCACTGCGTGATCTGGGGACTCACTACTGGAGGTCACCAGCGTTTTTTTTGTTTTTATTTTTCCTCCTCCTCCTTTTTATTTGCATGACATTATCTCAGCCACGTTAAAAAATGTTGCACCTTGGTCGCCAGAAAAACTGGTATGCTTTCTCCTGCTTAGCAGGCATGAAGATTTTTTTTCTTTTTTAAAAAAAATTATTGATTGATTTTTAGACCGAGGAAGGGAGGGAAAGGGGTAGAAATAGAAAGAGAGAGAGAAGGATTCATCCATTGTTCCACTTAGTTGTGTACTCATTGGTTGCTTCCTATATGGGCCCTGACTGGGGATCGAACCCGGGTCCCCCGCACGCCAGGCCGATGCTCTACCGCTGAGCCAACCGGCCAGGGCCTGGTTGCTTCCTATATGTGCCCTGACTGGGGATCAGACCCGCAGCCGTGGTGTTTTGTGATGACGTTCTCACAGACTGAGCTCAGCAGTCCAGTCAGGGCCAAGACTTTTCCTAATATTTTCTATCAGCCACACTCAGCTGGTTTCAGGTTAGCTCTTAATTCGTTTTTTTTGCAGCTTGCTAATACGCCTAATATAGTCATGATAAAAAGCTAAATCTCAGCTTATACCCTGTCCTTCCAGGATAAGTTCAGAGAACAGCTATTAAAGCCTAATCCATACTATGGTGTTAGTTGTAAAGAAAATAGGGTTATTGGCTTATTTGGAGCCTTTGAGTGTTATGGTTTTACGGATTGGGTGTTTCTGACTTGTGTGGACCCTGAGAAAGAAGAAACCTAGTAAAAAGGATCCCTGGTGACTAGGGGGGCTTAAAGGCTTAAATTTTAAAAAAACAAAACAAAAAACAAAAAACCAGAGCCTTGCAGCCATTTCTGCACAGCAGCCTCTCACGCCTCCTGCACTTCCTGGAGAAGACTGCAGGGAATTTACCTGCCTCTGCACTGTGTTCCTGCCAGTTGAGCAGCCCTTATAAAGCAGTTCCTGGAATCCTATTCCAACCAATAGGAATGAGGCTTTCCCCATCCAGTCGGAGCTGCGTACCTATAGCTCCATCAGAATCTTCACTGACCAATCAGTGTGAGTCAACTCTGACCAATCAGGACAGAGCCTTTGGGCCCAGTCAAACTGTGAGGGGGATGAACCACTCAGAGACCAGGGCTGGGGACTTCTGTCTATATAAGCCCAGTCCCCTCTGGCTCTGGGAGCACACTTTTCCTTTCTGCGGGAAACTGAGTTTTCCCCCCGGCTGGAGCTGAGCTGGCATGGAGTAGAGTAGAACAGAAGAGAGGGCCCTCCTAACAGCTGGCTGTTTTCATAGCCCTGCTCTATTGCAGTTGAGCTATTTACACTGAATCAAGATTTCTTCTCCACCACACCCCACCCTGGGGGTTCCTGTTGGTGTTGAATCCATGCTCGCGACCATCACTTGACATTTGTAATATAAAATCTGGGTTTCCAGGAAAGGGACAAGATCAGTTTTTGGTGGAGGCATATTGTGCCGTATTTTTATGTGATGAGCAGTGCTCAGTCCCAGAATGCAATGGACTGTCTTCAGATGGTCTGAGGATGTCCGAGGAAATCGTGTATGTCAGTGCGTGTGTATATGTGTGTATGTACATGTGTGCACTTGCACACCTCTGCACAGGGGTTGCTCCTAAGCCCAGGGGCCCCGTTCCCAGAGAAGTTCTCTCTGCACAGGATTCCATTGGCCTTGCTGTCACCTCATTGGATGCACAGGGCAGATTGTCACCTACAGGTCCCTCCCACGTGTAGGAACTGCCTTGCGCCTTTTTGGTCCAGACTGAACCATCTCAGGCCATGAATTCTCCACACTGGGCTTCCTTTCCCACCTTCTTGTCAAACAGTTCCCTGCTCTGGCCACTTTTTTTATTTTTTGGAGAGGATATTTTTGAAGCATGTCGTCCAAGACAGGCCTTGGTATTCCAGAGCAGGACGGAGTACACAGTGGGAGAGAACTGGGTTACCGTAAGAAAGAAAAGTAAGGGGGAGGATGGTTTTCCAGCTTACTATGACTTTCTTAGAGCGTTTAGTCACCATCTTTAAAAGGTGGAAAACTGTGTTTTGAACCCACTATTGATTATAGCATTTCTAAACTACTTTTTCCCAGTGGGAGGCAGAAAGAGAAATTCAGTTGAGTCTCATGGACTACTTACTAAATTGTTTATTGGTCTCAGCAAAGCAGGAACTGCACTCTTACATGTAAACTTTTGGGAATTGTAAGATATCACAGTGAACCAGCACGTCCATGTGCCTCGTCCTGATGGGCAGTGGTGCTCTCGGGCCTGGGAGACCCCGCGTGGCGTGGCAGCAGGTGGTGAGCGAGCGCCCCGTGGCGCCTGATGACTTGCTCTGGGCACCCGCTCCTGGAAGGTGTGAGCAGGGTCTCCTCTGTGGCCGGAACCTGTGACAAGCCCGGTGTCTCTGCTTCCCGGTTAGCGTTGGGAGCAGAGAGCAGCCCCAGTGCTTTGGGACCTTAAAGTGTGCCACGGAGCTGATCTCTCAGGACACTTTCTCCCTGAACCCCACGCTCACTTCGGAGACACGGGGATGGGACATGGCTCCTGTCCCCGCCCAGGGCTACCCGCTGAGGGGAGGGGCGCGGGTCCTCTGCCTCCCATTCTCCGCCCTTCTCAGGGTGCCACGCTGCCTCCTTGTTGAGTGGTTATCTTTTGTGTTGCGTGTACGTTTGTAACTTTTTCCTCCACCCTCCTTGCTGTGATCCCGCGGTCCGATCTGGTGGCAGGGAGGAGAGGAGGTCTGAGGTGTGCAGGTCGCTATGGTGCCCCACCCGCTCTGAGGCACCGAGATGGGGGGGGGGGCGGAGGTAATTGAAACACGGCCTACCCTCTCCTCAGTGCTTCTTCTGGGAGTCACTTGTTTCTGAGAAGAGAAGCCGCGGGTAAGGATGCTCAGAGAGGGGTGGCTGGGGGCCGCTGGGGGTGCGTGTTAGGTCTGGGGGTGCCCGTGTTGGGGATGTGAGAGAGGGGACATGAGCGAAGGAAATGAAGCCTGAAGTCTGGGGCTGGGAAGCACCTGGGGCCCCACCACGGCCTCCCGGGTCTCTTGTTCAGGCTGGTAGGGCTGAGGGACTTCATTCCTGCCCAGAGAGCCGCCGTGCCCTGCCCCCGCCACAGGGTGGTCCTCAGGAGGAGGGAGCGGGCCGGACAGGTGGAGGCGCTGTCCTCCCTCGTCATCCTGTCCTCCACATCTGCTGAGGAGAGAGCATTTTTATTCATAAGATCAGGAGGAAGAAAGAGCCTGGTTGTCAGGAGAGCAAAACATGTCTTTCAAGACTTTCTGCTTGCTCTCCTGGGGGCCCCCCTTGGGAGGGGGTAGGAGACTGGAGAAGGGTCTCTGCATCCTTCTCACAGTGTCTGAGGGGGGGCGGGGGAGGAGCAGCCCGTGGATGAGTCCAGTGGATGTCCGGAGGAAAGGGCAGGGGACGCGGAGTTATCTGCAAAGGCAGCAGGTCACGGCCCACGGCGGGCAGTGTAACAGTGAGAGGAGGCAGTTCAGGGCCGGTGAAGACACTTCAGGGAGGAGTACATGAGTTCTGGTATTTGGGGGACAGAGAATTTAAAAGGTGCGTATCCGGAGGGATGTTTGTGGCCACGTCTCATCCTGCGTGGTCCCCTGTGTGGTCACTTCATTGACTGGACAAAGTCTAGATAGACACAGACTAAAGAGAATTTAGTTTTGTAAAAAAAAAAAATGGTTAAAGTAATATACTTTCTCATAGTTAAAAAAACACAAAGGCGTTTAAAGACCAAAAGGAATTCTAGTTCATTTTGTTTTGGAATATTTGAAACGTGTTCTCTTCTTATAAAAGCACACATCTACCGTGTCGTCGGCAACCGTGAAAGAGAATTGTTCTATTTTTAGAAAAGTTTTAGATTGATTTTAGAGAGAGGAAGAGAGAAGGAAACACTGATTTATTGTTCCACCCGGCCGTGCCCTCCCTGGTTGGTTCTCGTGTGTGCCCTGACTGGGGCTCAGACCCACAGCCTTGGCGTTCGGGATGACACTCTGACCAACTGAGCTACCTGGCTCTGTTCTGTTGAACAGTAGCTGTTGGACAGGGTCCTGGGTCAGGAGACGTGGATGTACCTCGGACAGGGACGAACACAGTGACACGTCCAGATTAAGGGACAAAGAGTGAACGCCAGCAGCGCTCACCCAGCTGTCCAGCTGAACACACACTCAGGAGCCTCTCAGGGTCCCTCATTCTCCTTCTCTGCTGAACCCTCCCTACCCTGACTCAGTGACGACTATTCTAAATTTTCTGTTCATTATCCCCTTTCTTTCGTTTCCAGTTTTACTATTTAACATGTATCACTAAAATACATCGTACTCAGCTTTACCTGTCTGGGTAAATTTTACCTAAGTGTGATTTCTGTGGACGACTTGCATTTTTGGCTAAACGTCCCTCCTGTGACTGACCTGTGGTCCTGTTTGTCAGCTGCGGTGTTTCCTTTCTCATCGCTGCGTAGTGCTCTGCGACGAGTCACACACGATGTGAGCACCATTGTGTTTCTGTCTTAACTCTTCCCGGTGGCCGCATTCTTTTATTTATTTGTTTTTTAATTCTTGCTGCCTGTAGATAGCGTCTGTCATTTTAAATGGATGAAGACCTGGGCTGTGAACGACCAGTTTGTTCCGGGAGTGAAGCTGCCGTTCTTTGTGGAAGTAGGGTTATTGCCCTTCAGGCTGGAACTGTGGGCACCCGTTCTGTCTTTCAGTTTCATTCCGTGCAGCCAGGCTTTGGAGCGAGACCCGGGGAGCAAAGTGCAGCTCCAACGGCGCGTCCCCGGAGGGCCAGTTGTCAGAGGGCCTGGAGCCCGGCGTTTGAAGCCGGAGGGAAGGGCTCCATCCTGAGTAGCCGGGGCCAGGGCCCGGGGTCGTGGCCTTGGCCGGCAGGGAGGCCTTCTTTGTGTGGCCACGTGGGAACGGAACTGAACCCTCAGACGGAGAGGAAGCAATCGATGGAGCGTGTTTCCTCCCGCGGACGGTCCCGGCAGTGCCTTTGGTCAGATCAGGAGCACTCGCCGGCTCCCAGCCCCCGCCCCCGAGAAGAAAAGTCTTTTCTCTCTTTCTGATAATTACCTGATCACTGTTTAAAACTTCTAAAGAAATCAAACTACCAGGAAAACCCCAAATCCCTGACTTCTCCTTACCTACCTGATACTAATACATGAGTTTGATGTGTCCGTTCAGGTTTTTTAAAATGCTTATAAAACTAGATAGATGACACATGACGTCAAAAGAAAGTGGATTTTCTTTGAGGCTTTTAAGAACCATGTGCCGCCTTTGCTGTATCCGTGTGCGCGTGTGCATGTTTTCACTGACCTGTGTGGGGGCGCTCTGCACGCATCGTGGTGTGTTGTTAACACAGTGACTCCCGCCTGCATCCCCTGAGAAATGAGATTGGTTTCTTCCATGACCAATGACTGAGCACCATTAATCCTGTACCACTTTCTACTGTGCTGGCCTCATTTACAGCCCCCCCCCCCCCCCAGTTGTCCCAGTAAGGGCCCACGTGGCTTTTTAAAAAGTCCCAGAACTTTCCTTTCCCTTGAGTGAGCTGGCCCAGTTGGGATTTTGTTCCTTGTTTTGGAGATCCGGGGATGTTCTGATGGCTTCCTCCCGGTTCAGCTGTTGGCTGAGGGTTGGCTTTTCTTTGGGACCTGTTGGGCAGGTTGAGGCACTGCCATTCCCTGGGTGGAATGTCCATTCTCTGGTGCCCTGTGGAGCAGCCTGTGGCCCTGCGGAGGAGGGCCAGTTGTCAGGACCGCTCAAGGAGCTCAGGTTCTAAGTGGAGAGGTGACTGAGCAGAGACGGCCATGTGCTGAGCATCAGTCAGAAACAGAGGCAGACCTCAGAGACATTCGGACTTCGTGTTAGACCACAGTGATCAAGTCATATGGCAGTAAAGCAAGTCACGTGCATTTTTTGTTCCTCAATGCACATAAAAGTTATGTTTGCAGTAGGATTCTGTCTAGAAAAAAAAAAGAACAGTGCACTACTGTACTTTAATTAAAAAGATACCTACTGCAAAAAAAAACCAAACACAAATGCTAACCATCAGCCGAGCCTGTTGGAAAAATGGCACTGATGGACTTGCTTGAAGCAGATTGCCACAAACTTTCAATTTGTTTAGAAACACAGTATCTGCGAAGGGCAGTAAAGCCAAGCCTAATAAAGCAGGTGTGCCTGTGCCTCTAGTTACCATGTAGCTGTTCAGGATACAAGGTATCCGCTTCATTGCTATTAAGTTTCCCCTCCTGTGGAGCATGCTTAGTAGGAGATTATTAAGTCTGAATTGTGGCTGTTTCCTGTCACTGTGTATAGGAACAGTTATGGGCTTTGCTTCTGAACCTGGAGGTGAAGGACCTGTCAGAGCATCCAAGTGAGAAGTCGAAGAAAAAGCATGGGACTGAGCTCTGGGGCAGGGGCAGGGGCAGGGGGTGCATCCTGGGTCCCACCCAGGCCTGGAAGGCATGAGCAGGACAGTCCTGTTGGGGATCTGGGAGCCTCCCGGAGCTCTGCCCTGCGGGCTGGGAGGCCGGGATGAAACCGTACCCTGGATTGCCCTCCTATTGTTCTCCCTAAAGTTGAACCTCTTCCTCCTGCAAAGATCTCCAAGTCTGAAGGGCCTCCCGGGCTTTGCTTGGAAAGGTCGCTTTTCCTGCTTTGGAAACAAAGTACATCTGGTAAGTATCAACCATCTCCAGAGGGTGCAGTCCATGTAACAACAGAGGAGGGCCCGGACCCCTGCTTCTGCCCCACCTTCTCCCCGGGAAGAGTCCCCCACACCCCTGGGGTGTGGCTTCCTTTTGGGTGGGGTCAGTTGGGACAGTTCGACATTTTGTTTCCAAACAGATTGAGCTAGAGGAGATAGGGACTCCCATTTTTCCATATGTTTTCCCAGGAGTCTTTTGAATACATTTCAGCAGGCTGGGCAGTTTTGGGGGGAGAGAAAGAACTCCCCTTGTGGGAACATCCATCACCTCTGCCTGTGATGGAGGAAGCTTTCTTTCCCCCTCTGACCAGCTCCTGTTTGGATCCTCCGGGTCCTTTAGCCACTACTGCTAAATCACTTTCCTGCCGGACTCCCGGGCAGAGCAATCGGAGACGCGATCACAGCCCATCGCACCTGCGGCGAGTTTGGTCTGGTCTGTGTGCTTCCCGGAACCTCGGCGGAAGCTGCGCAGTACCAGGAGGAGCTGCTCGGAGGCCACACCTGTCCTAGCAGGTGTACTTTGGGGGACCCAGGGGTGGCGTGTACCCTTTCAAACATAGATTCAGGAGGGAGATTCCAAGACGGACCTCAGGTCTTTTTGTCCCTGATGACACAGATGTGACGATGTGTTGTGTCTGCCGCCCGTGCTTGTTGCATTCTTGTGGCTTAAATTAGGCTGGCTGGTCATTCCCCATCCTGTGGGTGCTGGCTCTCCTGTCACCTCCCTGGACCCCATTCGCGGAGGCACATTGGAACACAGAGTGATGGGGGTTCCTTTTTGTAAGGCCAACCTTGAACGTGCTCAGATGCTGAACAAGACGTTTAACTTGTCGACGACAGCGCTCTTGCTCCCTGACGCTGTTTTCCACGTGCGGACGGGAGAGCCGGCACGGTGTTGACCAGCTGCACTGTTACTAACGAGCCCTTTGACCCTGGGTGGGTCGCTGGGGTCAGCGTCGGGAGCGTCCACACCGTGGAGAGCAAGGATTCTGTTTCCCCCTCACGGACTGTGACAGGAACAACCGAATGGCCATAAGCAGGGTCAGCCAGGGACGGGAGGGTGGGCTCCTGCCCATGTGACCGACCCCTGCACTGCGCTGGCCCTGGTTTCAGGAACCTGCGGGGAGTGGGTGGCAGAGATCTCCAGGCCCGCGGTCCGAACAGGGGTCCGCGGGCGGGGCCTTCAGACACACGGGAGTCAGCAGACGCACAGGACGCTGCCGTTGGCTTTTGGGGAAAGTGTGAGAATCACGGGGCTCGTGCCACGTGGCTTTGCTGACGAGGCCCGAGTCCCCCCAGGGATGGACGTTCTCCTCTCTGGAGCAGTCCGCCCGGGTTCAGGTTCTCCTGTGTAAGCTCTGCCAGGGAGGGATGCCCGTCGGGGCTCACCCAGCCTCCTCGGGCGCAGGGACAGGTACTGGTCGTGGTCGGTGTGTCTGAACATACATAGGCTTTGTTCCCTGAAGGTCAAGTTCTCAAAGCGTGGAGACCCTCCTTCTCGTAAAAACAAGTGAAGCACCCCAGCCACGTGCTGGTCTGTCACGCAGGGTGGAGCAGCGTGGGCCTGGTCGAGGTGGAGACGGAGGGACCTGCTGTCCCCTCCCCCCCCATGCCTGACAAAGTAATGTCCCTTATCACAGGAAGCCAGTCGCTGGAGGCCCTCCTCCCTTGATGTGAACTGTCAAACTTGAATTTCCAGTTGATTGAACTGGAAAACGTGTCTCTTCCCCCCTGGAATGTTGACTTGAGGGTTCTGGTCTCAGGTTTCAGAACTGCTCTGCTTCCTCCTGGTGAGGGACGGCACAGGGTCAAGCCGCCTTCTTCCCGAGGGCCCTGTGCTCTGTGAGTGGACGTTTTTTATCGCTTCGTTTTTAAACTTTGGCTCCAGTTCAGCGGCTCTCTGCTCTGCTGAGATAAGCTGTCACGGGAACACACGATGCGTCTCTCAGACCCTGCGTAGAGTCGGACTCTCCCCCCGTCCCTCGCTCACTCTGGGCACGGCCGTCCAGTCTGTTAGGAGGAATAGGAGTCCTTCCTCTCCACGGTGCGGGCGCTCCCAGGCCGATCCCAGAGACCTGCCCAGGTCCAAAGGGCGTGTTAACAATAGTGCAGGTGGTTACAACCGTTTGGTTCTTACTTCCCTCTTCTCATGTCGAACACGGTGCAGGCGTGCAGGGGTGCAGGGGTGCCGTCGGAACACGCTGTAGTCTGGCCAGACAATCGGGGGGAGGGCAGAGGTTTTTCCTTTTGGAAGGAAGGGCCCGCCCGCGTGAGGCAGGGCTGGGGGCTTCCAGGGACCCGGTGCCCCCTCCCCACTGTGGCTCTGCAGCGGGCCGGTGTGTGAAGCCTGCAGTAGGCGTTTCTGCAGAGGAAATCTGAGAGCACGCCGAAACCCGCCTGCTCTCCGGCAGCCGCAGACAATGAAGCGCGGGGGTGGGGTGGGGGGCAGTGGGTGGTTTTCTGCGTCTCACCCCTGCGGTCAGGTTCGGGCAGACTCACAGGAGGCAGGTGTGTGTCGCTGTTAGTTGGACTCTCTTCCCCATTGTTCTAATGGAAATCAGCTTATGGACGTGGGTTCCGCCCAGCCAGGAGGCGGGCCCTGGTCTCTGGCCCTGCTCGTCCCGCAGTGACACGCTGAGCCCCACTGGGTGTTGCTTTCGGATGGATGGACAGACTGGCCTTGGCTTTGGCTCTGCCGGTCCTGGAGACGCTGGAGGCCCAGGACCACGTCCTACGCACCGTCCTCTGCCGAAGCACCAAGCGTCGGCTGGCATTTGTCGAGTGCTTGTGGGCACAGGGCGTGGAGGAGGTCGGGGTTCCGGTGCAGGCAGCGCAGGCAGGGCCCAGAAGGCGGGTCCCTCGACCCCCAGCCCCCAGCCCTGGAGGACAGGAGGGCACAGATGGGAGAACAAACCCCATGCCCGTGGCTCCCACGACTCTGGACGTGGTTGGTCCTTGGCAGGTGGGACAGTCCCAGATACTACAGAACCCCCAGATGTCACCAAAGGGCCACAGGATGTAAACAGATAACACACATTCCTGTTCTGTTCAAGTTTCATGGGGAGAGTGATTAGGGAAGAAATTCTGCAAAGGCTTTTTGGAGTGATTCTTGATGAGAAGAAGCCTGGGAAACACGCGCTTTGTACCACGCGAGATTCCCGCCCCCGGGCCCCTGTTCACGGTCCCCTCTGCCGGGACGTCCGCCCTCCTGACCGCCAGGTTTCGGCCTCATGGGCCTCTTGACCGTCCTCGTTCTGCAGGGTCCAGCCAGGCTTCCCCTTCTCCAGGGAGCGGTTTCCACACTGGACGGGAGTGGTCTGCCTGGGCCGGAGGGGGCCCGAGGGCACAGTCTGAGGGACGTGGGAACAGCTCTCAGCACCAGAGCAGGCCTGACCGGTCCAGGCTGTCCTCCCTGTAGCTCAGCTCGTCCTCGTGCGTGATGCTGTCACCCCAGCCCACGCTGCCGAGGGCCCAGCTGCCCTCTGCTGCCCCCCTCCCAGGGTGGGGCCTTCCTGCTCCTTTAGGGCCTGCATTGTCCTGTGGAGAGACAATGGATGGCTCAGCCTTCTTTCAGGGGCAGAGAGGACAGTGGAGGTGGCAGTCTGGAGGTAGCCTGGTTGCAGATTAGCCAGGTTGCTCTCGGGTGGTTCCTGGCATCGTGTCAGGAGAAGGAATTGTGGATCCCAGAGCCTCACCCGGGACTGCGTGTCTTGTCCTGGGTCTCTGCCCGGATCGCGGCCTGGGGTCCTTCCAAGACGACTCTGGTTTCCACGGGAGCCTCACGTCCTTGAGCAGCCGGTGGTGACGGTGAGAGGGGGGTGCTCGGGAGGGTGTTCGCGGGGCGATGGTGACAGCCAGTCCTTGAGTCCAGCAGCATGTGACCTCAGCACGTGTGGGCCGGAAGGAGACCCTGCCGGTCCGGGCCGCTCGCTGTGATCCACGCCCAGCACACGGCTCCCCTCTGTGGTCTTCCATCCCCTTCTGCGACGAGGGAGAGGTTTTACACTGCTCACAAAAATTTGGGGGCCAGGGGCCGTGCAGACCCAGTACCTCTCCCTTTTGTCCAGTGCGTTTTCACCATTGGGTACAAGGTGGTTTTGCATCTCGACTGTCTCATCGAACCCCTTTCTTTGACTGGTCGTGTGCTTTTCTGACGTTCTTGTTTAAAAAAAATCAAATGCTTCTTTTTTTTAATATCGCTTCATATTCATTTTGAAACGTCCCCTAGTTTTTGTGAACCGTCTGTTTTTCGATGCTGCTGCGAGCCGGGACGCAGGTTGAAGGAGGTGAAAGAAAGACAAGCAGGTGTTGGTGGCAGCGTGCGGAAGCAGATCCCCCATGGTCCCCAGCCCGCCCCCCGGCCGGACCTGCTGGTGAGCGTGAGGCTGAGCAGAGGGGAACCACCAAGGGGAAGAGGCTCTTTGCCGCGGCCTCGAGGAGCCTTGGAGTAAGTTACAGGAAACCAGCGATGCTGGAGGATGGTGGTGCACGCTGGCCCGCAGAGAGATGCTCTGCCCTCCAGTGAGAGCAGGGGAGTGACCCTAACGGTGCACTTGGGGTCGGACCCCACGTCACCAGCCCCCGGAGACGGCTTAGCCATTTGGTCCCCGCTGCCAAACTTGCAGACTTTCTCTTGGGATTCTAGACGCCCTCAAGAAATCTTTTAGCAAATCTTTGCCGGTCTTACAATGTTGTTTTTCTCCCAACACCGGAATACAACGTTGGGCGGAACTACACGTCTTATGTTGACTCTTTGAATGGCTCCCAAACTCTCGTAGCTCGAGAGAACAAGCCTGGTCCCCTCCGAGCCTCCTGCTCCTGGTAACGTGGCCGTTGCTGTACTGCTCAGAGCGTCTAGAATGTGGGAAGAGAAACAAGTCACGTTTTTCCAGCGTTTTCCACCAAACTGGTTGCCCTCGGAAAACTAAACAGGGACGAGGGAGACCACAAGGTGCATGAGGTCAGATTTTCAGTCTGGGTACCGTGCTCTCTGGTCCATGGTCACCACGCAGCTGTGGTGTCACCTGTGCCAGAAGCAAGGTAGAGAGAAACATTCCGTCCATGCCGGGTCACTCCTGAGGAGGACGCTGGTGCCCAGCAGTGG